>NC_063208.1:6164006-6169006 GCF_017589495.1 Alosa alosa
TTGGGCTGGCTGCAGAGAGGCCTATAAATAATGTAGGAAACAAACCGCCACCTGAATGCACATCACCTCCCACTTCTACCCCACCATGTGCCTCCACTATTTCCCCTCACTCCAAATCTACCCCACCATGTGCCTCCACCTCCACCACCTCACTCCAGACTACTTCCCTGGGCCAAATCTACCCCACCATGTGCCTCCACTCCACTCCGGACTACTTCTCTGGGTCAGATCTACCCCACCATGTGCCTCCACTCCACTCCAGACTACTTCTCTGGGTCAGATCTACCCCACCATGTGCCTCCACTCCACTCCACTCCACTCCGGACTACTTCTCTGGGTCAGATCTACCATGTGCCTCCATCTAATTAGAGAGAGCAGAGACGAACAAAATCCACGTCCTTCTGTGGAGGGAATTCTCTTGGTTTGGTTTGAGATGATGCTTTGTACTTTGGATATTAGTAGTGTAAATTATTAATATCTATTTGGATTATCACCAGGCTTGGAATTTCACCCTCTCTGGGGGCAAGACTAAATTAATTTGCGCTGTGAATGCTAAGATTATTTTGACAGGCCACAGGCTAAATAAAAATCGCTATTAGTAGGACGCAAAGCAGAATATTGAAAGAAGGGGGCACCAAGGCCACCGTGGCCTGTAAACCTCTGATTTTCAAAGGGGCCTCACGGCCAACGCAAGGGGCAGCGGCGGCCATGGCCGTCGTGGCCGCCGCGAAATTCCTACCCTGATTATCACGATTAATTATGCAAGTCGTGTTGAATCATTTTCAAGCTCCTCTGTGCAGGTGTGGAGGTCTTTTAGGTCTGGACAGGTGTTATTGTGCAGGTGTGGACGTCTTTGAGGTCGGGACAGGTAGATAGATAGATAGATAGATAGATACTTTATTGATCCCTAGGGGAAATTCAAGGTCACAGTAGCATACAGACAACATGCACACACACATTCACTAACAGCAGAAAAAGTAATTAAAAGTATATAATATAAAAAAAAACACTACTAAGCAATAAGGACTGTAGAAGATAAAGAACATACTAAATATACTAAAATACAAATGATACTAAATAAAACTTAATCTAAATCAATTCTAAAAAACAGTATCCACATAGTGGGTGATTAATCAATCAGGTGCGCTTGCAATGACTGAAGCAGGGACTGAGCCTGTGGTCCTCTGTGCATAAGGTAAGGTAAGGTGTGTTATTGTGCAGCCAGAGGGGAGCATGTTGCTCCAGGCGCTTTTGTGTAGTTCAGGCTCCAGTAAGATTGCAGAGACGATTCACATCTATGCCTTGTCACTGACATGATTTCCCTGTAGGCCAGTGTGGTTATGTTAATTCTAAACCCTAATTCTAAAACTGATAGTCCCGGTCCTTGATTGTGATTGGCTGAATCGTGTTCGATGGCATAAACATACACCTTGATGGCATTTCGTTCTATATTACTGCACTACCATAACTTTATACAAGTTAAAGTAGTTGCGTCTCGCTCTCGACGTTGCTTGGCAACCATTCAGATAGAGGAAATATATTTCTTGGCGGAAGAATGATTATCTATGAATAAATCCTTACATTTCTCGTCACTGTGCCTTTAGTTTATGAAACTTTGCCAGGTATTTATAGCAACAGTTTTAGAAAAGCAATAAGCCACTCACCCCTTAGCTGTTGTAAAATCAGTGTAACCTACGGCCTCTCGGGGGCTTATTGCTTAACTCTAACCCTTACACATGACAGCCCAAACCAGGTGTGTAACCCAGGGCTCTCAAGTTTTGAAGTTTGCAAGGAGTGAGACTTTGTTTCTCAGGGGGGAGGGGGCGTGGCATTGGCACAGTACCACGCCCCCTCCCCCCTGATCGAAATTCTGCAGATGAATCCAAGCTAATGTTTTTCTATGCATCCAGACGCCAAAGACTGAGCTGTATTCGTATATTTTATCCCTTGCTGGCCACAGTGACTGGTATTTAACATGGCGCACGTACACGGCTAGTCGCCCCTGTGCTATGTAGATTTAAATGAGGATTTCTAAGCCAATTGGTATGCTTCGAATTGGTGGTGGTGGTAATTAAACATGAATGAGGCCACATATTTATGAAGGGGAAATGTTGATTTTGTTAACAAACAACTGAAAACGTTACACAGGGGGGCTTTAACTTGAAATTCAAGGAACGTAAATTTGCTGCTAAAATAGACAAATTGAACTCCGATTAAATGAAAAAAAAAAAAATGCAACAGTGATGAGCCCAGACACTGAAAGGAGATCTAGATGGGCCAGGCTATAGATGTGTATAAATGTGAAGCATATATAACTTACCAGACTAAATCACCTGCATAGTTTATCTGCTTTGGATGGAGATAGAATTCAGGTGGATTGGGTGACAACAACGATAGGTACTTCACCAAGGAAGCTAGGCCACTCTTCTTCATTAATTCTCATAGTACCCTCTCTCTCTCTCTCTCTCTCTCTCTCTCTCTCTCTCTCTTACTTAATTCAATTCAGTTCAATTCAAGAATGCTTTATTGGCATGACAAGCTCACTTATATTGCCAAAGCAGTTACACAATAAATCTGAACACATACATGTCAGTAGATTTTCATAAGAATAAAATAAATAGGTAAAAGTAAAATAAAATGCAGTGTATGATGCAGTGTATGTGTGTGTGTGTGTGTGTGTGTGTGTGCTCTCTCTCTCTCTCTCTCTCTCTCTCTCTTACACTCTCCATTTCTCTAAAACTCTTTCCACTCACACAAAGTCTCACAAATCCTACCTCTATCTCTCACCCTCTCTACACACACACACACACACACACACACACACACACACACACACACACACACACACGCATACACACACAGCTACCTCTCTTTCCTATTTCTCCGTCGTTTTTTTTATGTGGCTCAGTTTGAACAAAACTAACATGGCAGCCCCTTCCTTACCGTGCAGCGGATCCTGGCTCGAAAATCGAGAATCTTGCCACTCCGCCAGCCACAGGATTAGTCTCGACCCTGGCAGGCCCTCTCTCTCCCTCTCTCTCCCTCTCTGGAACTTTGGTACCGTGACCGAATCTGTTTATTGCAGCTGGGGTTGTGTGAGGCTTTTCATGGATCAAGACAAGGTCAGCGATATTCCCTGTGATGACTTCTCCTGCCGAAAAGGCATTATTTCAACACAAGATTGAATGTGAGACTCAACTGGGGAGACACAACAAATCTAAAAGAAGTGTGGGGAAGGGTGTCACAGAGTCTCTCCCTCTCTCCCTCTCTCTCTCTCACACACACACACACACACACACACACACACACACACACACACACACACACACACACACACACATACACACACACACATACATACACAGACACACACTCACAAACAGCAGTGCCGAGATAGTGGACAGCCCATCTACTCACTTCCAAGAAATATAAAAAGTATCTTTCATAAAATATGAGTTTTTTTTCACTCTTGAATCATTCACAGAGCCATATGGTCTGAAGTTGGATTCGCTTCTTCAAAAACAGCTGTAAATGCAGCCTCCTCCCCGCCATCAGAGTCCTCCATTATAGATGCTGAAGCTGCACTGCCTCGCTGCTTGGCTTGCCACCCCTCTGGTTATCTGCAGGGGTTGGACGACACTGCAGCGGCCATACAGCCAATCAGCAGCCTTCCCCACGGGGATAAAAAGGAGGAGAGGAACAAAGGGAGAGAGGGCTTTTTAAAAACATAAAGTGGAGAAAAAGTGGAGCTTAATATTCAGGCACATGAAGAGGCTGCCTCTAGGGGTCCTGATAGAAGCCACAGCTCAGCAGCGAGCAGAGTCTAATATATTTCTCAGTGAAACAAGAAATGAGGCCAGCACCGTCCTCCAGTTTTCTGCCTGTCTGTCTGCCTATCTGTCTGTCTGCCTGTCTGTCTGCCTGTCTGTCTGCCTGCCTGTCTGTATGTTTGTCTATCTGTCTGTCCGACCCCTGTGTGTCTGTCTGTCTGTCCTACGTAGGTTATACATTGTGTAACACCTTCTGTAGATCTTGCTCAAAAGTGTGTAACTAAACAGGACTGCAGTGAAGAGGACTGAGAGCACTATTTGTCTGTCTTCAGATATCAATTCCAATTCAAAATGCTTTATTGGCATGATAAATAGGTCACTCATATTGCCAAAGCACTTATTAGATAATACAATACTCTTCCTTTCACAGACCATCACACACACACACACACACACACACACACACACACACACACACACACTCACACTCAACATCTACTGATCTGCCTCTAAAAACAAATTGAATATCATGAAAAAAGTTATTTTTTTCCCATAATTTATTTCAAATACTGAAACGTTCATATAATCTAGATTCTATACACATGAGGTGAAATATTTCCAAGACTTTTTGGTTTCAATCTTCAATATTCTAATCTTGATGATTATGGTTTACAGCTAATCGAAATCAAAAATCTAGAATCTCAAAATATTAGAATATTTTCTTCAAAAAAAAAAATGTAGAACTGTGGACCTGAGATGAGCTCTAATCAGCTAATTAAGTCAAAATACCGGCAATGGTTTCCTGAACCTCTAGTCTCTCTCTCTCTCTGGGCAGGGCAGGGCAGGGCAGGGCAATATGTTATATGATATACATATATGCAGTGGCGCAAAAAGTGGGTATGTGCTATATGCAGCGCATAGGGGCACAGCACCGTGGGGGCGCAAAAAAAAAAAAACGATGGTAAAAAATAAATAATAATAATAATAATAATAATATATTTGGTATATTCTATATGTAGCTACTGTTGTAGGTTTCTAAATCATTTCTGCATTTCCTCAATGTTCTATAACATTTTAGAGGACTAACAGGCTACAGTAGGCGCCCTATCTCATAAGATTCCATCATAGAATTTTGACATAGAAGAGGGAGTGGGGGCGCCGTGAGCGCTGAGTGAGCAGGTACGAGTTTTCCTCTATGGAAAAAGATGGACACAGCAAAAAAAGCTGTTG
>NC_063208.1:6174006-6176506 GCF_017589495.1 Alosa alosa
AGATCTGTCTGAATCTTACAATACAAACATGGATCACGTTCAGCCAGATTTGCACAATGCTGGAAGAAGTCGAACATGTCCACTGATTTGACGCTACCAGAACAGCAGGAAGGTAATGTGTTGCCTTCAGAAACCTTCCTTGTTACAGCCTCTCTGTACGTTTACAAAGTTTGCAATACTTCGGTTTATCTGTAGAAACCCTATGGGCACTACTAATAAAGTGTAAGACTATAGACCCTTTCAACAATAAAAACAAAAACAATGCTTGAACGTTCTATTTGGGCCCCAATCTACTTCCTCTACATTAAGATAACATATGGAATGTTAAAAAGGAAGTCTTGTGGGGCCAACTATGATGCTGATAATGGAACTCTCTTGAAAGGGTCCATTTTGAACTGTCAGTGCTTTTTCACACAATAGTGTGTGAATGCCTGCTGCAACACACTATCAATTATTTTATCTAGCTCAAAGCTCCTCCGATTAACAAAAGTTTGAACCCGTTATCAACCACAAATAGACCGTAGGTTGTTTTAACTCTAGAATTTCCCTTTAAGGCACACTGTTCATCAAACGTTCTGCCATTTGTTCTGGATTTGAGATTGATGTCTACTTTACCAAATAACATGCATTTTCTGGGACAGACAATATTTGCATCATTACAAACCTTGGCTATTGCTTTGCTTACTGTCTTATAACTTCACAACACTCATGGTGGCATCACATTCTTTCAGGAACAGTTCTACTGAAAGACGTGTCTTTGAAGTCATGACGCTCTCCTCTCCTTCTCATTGGCTGCTCCTCTGCATGTTTGGAGGTGTACTGGCACTTGAGATTTGTTTTTTTCTCCATGGAATACATGGAGTTGCCTAGACATGCAAGACAGGTTGTTGCCTAATGCAATTAAACATGATAAAGAAGGGGGGTGCTGTGGTGCAACTGGGGTATGTACCACCTGCCCAAGGGGACCTGGGTTTGAGTCATTTCCTGACCCCACCCCATCTCTCTCTCCCATTCACTTCCTGTCACTCTTCACTGTCCTCTGTCAATAAAAAAAGCAGAAGCCCCCAAAAATATATATAAAAAATAAAGGATACACATACATACACACACACACACACACACACAAGGAATAGGAATAGCTCTATTGATTCCCCTGTAAAGGTTTATTCCTTTGATTATTTTGGTTGGTTGGCTGATCCACAGACATGTTAACTTATGCAACTGACGTTAATCTATGCAACTGCTGTCCGCTAACATTAGTTGAGTTTTAAGAAGCTAACTGAAATAATGAAATTGATGTGCAGGCCAAATGTAATTACAAATCCTGATCAACCGAGGGGCTGCATGAGACTGGTTTGTGGGCTGGGGAGTTAGAGATCGATGATCGTGATCGTGAACATTATAGGAGCAAGATGGTGCTGAGAACACATGAAATAAGGTTCACTGAAAGCTTTGAAAAATGTCACATTTTATGATGATCAATTTGGTGTCTAGCGCTGCATTCAGAGAGGAAGAGAATAGCAGCAATGTTCTGATGACAGCCCATGACATTCAGTGGCTTGTAGAAATTGCTACATAGTTTTCGGGAGTTGGGAGTTTGTTGATTGTTTTGTGCTACCTTATCATGATATGCTCTAATGGGACGCTTGGGTGAGAATGATGGTGTGTGTGTGTGTGTGTGTGTGTGAGACGCTACAGACATCTGACCTGGCATGAGTAGCCCTTCCTTATGTTCAGTACAGACAAGGTAGACCAGTCTCCGCGCCATTACTTCCACTAGCCATTTTTTTTTAAATTGCAGCTTTCTCTCACTCTCGTTATTGGTCTTTCTCTCTCTCTCTCTCCTCCAGCCCCTCCAGCCCTCCGCCGCTTCCCGCTACGCTACAAGCAGCGTTATGCCTACCCCGCTCTGCTGCAATTCATCACGGGTAACGTTGTGCGGAAGCCAGTATGCTATTCTATTCTCACTATTCTCAGCCGGACACTGTCAAAACCATTTTTTTAAACATTCATTTTACTTTAAAATCGTGAAGAATTGTATGTTTTACTGTCATTTGAAATAATTTGTTACACTGTCAATTTAAGAACATTGATATTTTACTTTCACCTATCATAATGCCCTTTTTTGCCAGCAGCTTGTTTATTTGAGTTACATTGATAGCACAATATTAAAGGTGCCATGTGTAATATCCGCCAAAAAATCAATTCATACTCCACATTCCATAAAAGATGGAGGCAGTATACCTCCAGAAAGTGAGTTGGTCTACCCTAGAGTAACAACCGAGAACAACGTATTGCAGTTTGGCTCTTGTTTATTTGAGTTACATTGGTTATGTTGCCCGTCAATTCATACTCCACATTCCATAAAAAGATAAAGTGAGTTGGTCTACCCTCCCATGGCTACGATTTATGTTGCCGAAGCTGGTATTATGACACCTGTCGGCTGTGGCTAGTAATTTAGCATGCTAATTCTGGTTGATATCTCTGCAGCACTATACCT
>NC_063208.1:6184006-6186506 GCF_017589495.1 Alosa alosa
AAAACGTTTTGTTTGAGGCTACGCCAACTAAGCTGTAAGAAGGACAGATACAACAGATTACAGATGACCCGCTGCAATAGCACTTTATAATGACCTGAGCAGAGAGAGATTTTTAGAATACTGTATGTATGTATGTATGTATGTATGTATGTATGTATGTACTGTATGTATGTATGTGTGTATGTACTGTATGTATGTATGTATGTATGTATGTATGCACTGTATGTATGTATGTGTGTATGTACTGTATGTATGTATGTATGTATGTATGTATGTATGCACTGTATGTTTGTATGTATGTATGTATGTATGTACTGTATGTATGTATGTACTGTATGTATGTATGTATGTATGTGAATGCTGTGCTTGTATGGCTGCTGAAACACTAATTTCCCTTTGGAGATAAATAAAGTATATCTATCTATCTATCTATCTATCTATCTATCTATCTATCTAAAACACACTAATATAAGATGACCATACGGTGAGCACATAGGCTACACCTCATTTGAAAGCTACTGATTTTATGTCTCATCATTTCTGACCCTCCGCCACCACAAAAGCAAAAATCACAAAACTCCACCGATTTCTCTTTTGTGAAGTAGTCGATGCGACAACTCCCGTCATGATTGACTGAATGAATGGTGTTGCTGCACTAGTTGAGCGTAAACTATAAGTTGCATATGCTGAAATGAAAGACATCAGCAGTCACTGTACGCCAATAATGGCGGGTGAATGGTTGACAGCTGTTTTCTACCAGTGCATTAAAATTCTTGTGTGTGTGGGTGTGTGTGTGTGTGTTTTCATCTTGGCCTTGCAACTGGTGTGTTTCTGTGTAGCCCCCACACGCTCCATGTTCTTTGCCTGAGGAAACTCACAGCATGACAGCAACCTGTGACACCACAAACAAACACGATGTGCAGAATGTAGCCTGATACCACAGAGAATAACACAGACTTACATCTTACAGCACACACACACACACGCACGCACACACACACACACACATGCGAGCACACACACACAAAACACACACACACACACACACACACACACACATAAACACACACTCATACATGTGTAGCCTAAAAACACAGAGTATAGCATAAACGTACATCTTACAGCATTCCAGCACACAGACAGACTCCAGCTAGTGACAAATCGACTTAAAGCAGTGTGAAGCATGCGAGTGTGATATATACACACACACACACACACACACACACTCACACACACACACACACACACACAGCTCAAAGCAGTGCAAAGCATGTGAATGTGACAGCAAGACGTTTCACAATCTGCTTAAGATCAAAATGGATGGCAAATCATACAGTACTTCTATTCCCTATGTGTGTGTGTGTGTGTGTGTGTGTGTGTGTGTGTGTGTGTGTGTGTTTATAAAAGGATTACTGACACTTTCTACATCCATAAACACTCACACAAATGGGAACAACACACACGTACACACACACACAAACACGTATGTGCGTATGTGCGTGTGTGTGCGTGTGTGTGTGTGTGTGTGTGTGTGTGTGTGTGTGTGTGTGTGTGTGTGTGTGTGTGTGTGTGTGTGTGTGTGTGTGTGTAGAACAGTAAAAAGGCCCCATGAGTGAAGTGCCCAGTTGAGTCCTTTCCTGCGTAGCTTCCAGAACGGGCCAAGGGATTGACCCGCCAGTTTGATGCATAGAGTCTGAGATTAGAGAACCTGCAGTAACTGGCAGAAATAGAGTACACACACACACACACACACACACACACACACACACGCACGTACTAACACACACACCTAACACACATATACACACACACACACACACACACACACACAACACATGTAACACACACACACCTAACACACACACACACACACACATGCACTATCACTCACACCTAATACACACACACACACACACATACACACACACAGACACACATCGAGTTTCAGTGAAGAAAAGATCAGACAATAGGCCTACGCAACACGTCAAAGCCCACACTTCAAAGCCCATGCAATGTTGTCGACACAACACACAAGGCATTGCACAGTTTGAGTAGTAGTACCGCGCCACAGCGCTCTCCATGTCAGAGACGCAAAGCACCGCTTCCTTTGTGCCTCTGTTGTCTACACACACACACACACACACACACACACACACACACACACACACACACACACAGACACACACACACTCACACACACACACACACACACATTAACACACACACACACACACACACACACACACACTGACACAAATACAATATACACAGACACACACACATCTGCATACACTTCTCTGATCTCCCGTTCTGATTCTCCTTGTTCTGTGTTGTCTTCTTGTCCTCTTCTCTCCTCCTCTCCTCCTCCACTCTTCTTCTCCTCTTCTCTCCTTCTCTCCTCCTCCTCCTCCCTCTTCTCTCCTTCTCTCCTCTCCTCCTCTTCTCTCCTCCTTTCCTCCTCCACTCCTCTTCTCTCCCTCCTCTCTTTTCTTCTTCTCAT
>NC_063208.1:6189006-6191506 GCF_017589495.1 Alosa alosa
TAATGACGTATGTGTGAAAACACATACACCATTACTACAAAAATCTCTGTGTGGTTGTCGAGTGAGGGGTGGGTGCTTGTAGAGTTCACAAGATGTGAGATATGACGAGAATATATCGCGCCGCTGCCTGTCACAGCTGCTTTTATTTACAAAGTGTAGCCTATGCATTATGTAGGCTAAAGAAGAGAAATCCATTGTGCATAGGCTAATACTTGAAGTAGGCTAGTCACGGCGTGCGCACTTGAAATTGACCTAGCCTACAGTATTTGTATGTGTGCTCAAATAAACACATTTATCTGTTTTCAACGTTATGTACCAGAATTAGCTATAGAACCCCAAATCTGGTTTTATGTTTGGAGAGAGAGAGCATGCACAAACTTTATGGTAGGCTACCAGCCAATTCAGTAGACTAACTCAAGACTTCAAGATCATACAACGTTTTTAAGCAACAAACAAAGTACTAACATCAATAACAGTGAAGTTGTTCATTTTTTTCATGGTTTATTTTTTTCCAAAAGCATCCTCTCCCCATGTGTCGCATTTACGTAAGGAGCTTGGAACAAAGTTGGGTTTACTTCGTTTTCATTTTCTCTAGGCATATATGCTCAGCAAATATCAGCGAGCTCAGCAGGTCATGAAGGCTATCAATGAACAGAAAACCGTGTTGGCTAACAATTTATTAAATAGGCCTACTCCTGTTATTGTCGTCAACGACGTCGCTGTAGGCTACTGCCTTTTCAGTGCCTTCTGCTTATGATGATTCAGTCTTCTGAATTCGTTTGTCCTTGCCATGCAGTTGTAGGCTAACATGTCTCTAACGTTCCCTTCAGGTGTTCTATCAAAATGTTGAATGCCCTCATGGACAGTAGCTCAGTGATGTCTGCATCTTTCCAGTACGGAGATTTTCTGGACAGCATGCCACTCCATCATAACACTGGCATTTAAGTCAGATCTAACCACATGGACGCACGAAAGAAACGTCACCAACATGCCCTCTCACTAGGTGTGAATTTTAACCGCATCCTCGTTCAGACACAGCACATTTACATAATGTCCGGAGGAAATACTAGGGGGGGAGTAGTATAAACACCGGGTAAATTTGGACTTCCATATGACCGGTTATGTCGTTCAGATATACGGCCCCACCATTTAACATCGGCAGAACCTCCGGTCTTACACGTATGTCTGAAAGCGCTTAGTGAGAGACAGAGAGAGAGAGAGCGCTAAAGATAAGAGGACAAAAAGAATGGGAGAGGGAGGATGAGACAGAGAGGAGAGGGAATAGAAAAGAGATGGAGATAGAGTGGATGAGAGAGGTAATAATAGATGGAGAGAATAAGAGAGTGAGAAAGAGAAGGAAGAAGAACAGCACAGAGAGAGAATGAGAGATAAAAAAATCATAAGACAGAATGAGAGAGTGTGGGAGTGAAAGAGAGAGAGAGAGACTATACTGAGAAGGAAGGAAGGAGAGAGGGAGGGAGAGAGAGAGGGAGGGAGATGGAGTGAGAGAAGGAGGGAGGAGAGAGGGAGGGAGAGATTAATTTTGAGTAGCTTTCCCTTCAAGTACAGCAAGAGGACTTCTTCAGCTGGTTAAAATCCATTTGATATGAATTCAATTAGCGGGAGATCTGTTCTGTCGGAGCCAAAATTATTAGATGAACAACAGGGCCATTGTGTGTGTGTGTGTGTGTGCCACAGATTTTAACACACAACTATCAACTTAACCGCAAGACACAGAGGGGAGGAAGGGTGGGTCGCTGTGTTGCTTTGTGTGAGCACGCACAGGACCTTCTTATGAAACGAGGCATCAAAGCACAGTGTATAAACAAACACACACACACACACACAAACACACACACACTGCTGGATTGACTTCAGGGCAAACACCTGTGTGTGTAGGTGGCAGTAGAGATGAAGAGAGAGAGGACATTGATAAAGAGCAAGATAGAGAGCTTTGTTACAGGTTTTAGCCCTTTGGCTCTCATAAATACTAATGCTGGCATCTGACATTTCAGAATATGTGTATTCCTGTTTATTTGTTTATGAAACAGAATAGATCTGAATCCAGGTAAACAGACCCATCCACCTCAAACACACACACGAACACACACACACACACACACACAAACAAACACACACAGCAAAATGCATTTTGAAGAGGCAACACTCCTTAGGCAAAACTATTGACAGGAAGGAGCCTCGTGGCAACACGTGGTTGCTCATGGCAACACTCTGGTCAGAAGCATCATCTCAGGGCAGGTGTGTGAGAGGTGATGATGTTTTTCTGAGGATGGCAGTGCTAGAGTGACTTTCCAAAATAACAAACTCAAACTCCGTCCTGCAGCCAAAAACACGGCGTTCTCGCACACACACACACACACACACACACACATACACGCACACATGCACATACACATACACACACACACACACACACACACACACACACACACACACACACATACATACACACACACACACACACGCGCACACACACGCA
>NC_063208.1:6199006-6201506 GCF_017589495.1 Alosa alosa
GAGGGAGGGGAAGAGAGATGGAATGAGAGGGAGGGAGGGAGGTTGAGAAAGAGAGATGGAAAGAGACAGAGATGAAGTAAGGGAGGGATGGATGGATAGAGAGAAGAGGGAGAGAGAGAGAGGAAGAGAAAGGGAGAGGTGCTGAAAGATGAACAGAGAGAGAGAGAGACAGAAGGCCCTTTCACACTGGCAAAATCGCCACGATTTTATGTACCAGAATCAAGGAATCGACTGTCCCTTTCACATAGACCGAGAGGAACGTATGGACAAAGTGTCTCGCCAAATTTACTGTCAAGCCCCCTAGACATTTTGTCGAAGTTTTTTTGTTCCGCACCAGTGTGAATGGGTCAAGAGAAAGGGGAATCCATGGCATTTCAATGCTATGTCCAGCCCCACCACAGGAGATTGCAAATAAATCTAATAGGATCAAAAGCAGCAATCGCAGAGACAGCACATTATGTCAATCTATAAATTCACAAAGTGAGATGAGAAGAGAGAGTGACGCAGAGGAGTGGATGGATGGAGAGATGAGAGAGGAGGAGGGAGATGGAGTGATAGTGGATGGAGGAAGAGAAGAGACAGGAAAAGAGAGGAGTGATAGAACTGAGAAAGGGAGATATGGGAAACAATAAATAGATAAATAAACATACATAATACATAAATAAATAAAGATAAAATACAGAAAATAAAAATAAAACAAAAGATAAACAATCATTGTTCAGTTTCAATCAATTCATGCACTCAGAAGTGGGGCAGTGAAAGAGAGGAAGAGACAGAGATTCCCCCTAGGGAAGGCAGGAGAGAAAAAAAGAGAGGGATGCAGAGAGAGAAGTTAAAAGATGGGAGATAGAGAGAGAGAGAGTGACAGAGAAAGAGAGTCTTTATCGGTGGGTAATTCATACCTCTCATGGCGGCCATTGATTGACATCAAAACCCACTTTCCTTCCCTGAAAGCATGGCACCATGGCAGCTATGATGTTTCTAAAACTCACTCCAAAAACAGCCGCCAGTCGGCCCCCACAGGCCCAACTCCCCCTGCTCTTTGTTTTAGGTACACCAGGCCGCAGTCATGCACATACACACACACACACACACCACACACACACAACACACACACACACACACACACACACACTACACACACACTAATGCACACACACACACACACACACACACACACACACACACACACTACACACACATACACACACACACACACAGAGGTACATCAGGCATCTGACACACACACACCACACATACACACACACAAACACACACACACACACACACACATGCACACAAACACACACACAGTACACACACACACACACACACACACATGCAATGCACAAACACACACACACTACTAATAATAATAATAACACACACACACACACACACTCACACACCACACATACACACACAGACACACACCACCCTCTCTCTTTCTCTCACCCTCCCTCCCTCTCTTTCTCTCTCTCCCTCTCTTGGCTGCCATCATGAGGGGCAGCCGTAGCCTACTGGTTAGCGCTTCTGACTTGGAACCGGAGGGTTGCCGGTTCAAACCCCAACCAGTAGGCACAGCTGAAGTGCCAAGCAAGGCACTCCAACCCCTCACTGCTCCCCGAGCTGCTGTTGTTGCAGCCGGGATTAGGTGTGTACTTCACCCCTCACTGTGTGTTCACTGTGTGCTGAGTGTGTTTCACTAATTCACGGATTGGGATAAATGCAGAGACCAAATTTCCCTCACGGGATCAAAAAAGTATATATACTTATATATACTATATGCCTGGCTTTGATCAGCAGCAGACAGACAGGTCAGAAAGCAAAGCAGGGGATTGGTGGTTGGTTGCCCGCGAAACGGGCTGAGAGATCTGGTATATTATTGATGCCACCACTGCTTTTGTCACCAAGATTAACTAAAAAATGTTGAACCTTGCCCTACTGAATTTCCATTCGGGGCTGTGGATGTGAAAACATCAAGCTGTAGTGGTCAGCAAGCGCAGCACGCGAGCTGGTTAGGCCAGTTTAAAGGTTTAACTACTTAATGAAGATAGATAGATAGATAGATAGATAGATAGATAGATAGATAGATAGATAGATAATATAAGTATATACATATAAAAACACTACTGAAAAGCAAAGACAGTAGAAGATAAAAAATACTAAGTATACCTAAATATAACTAAATATTAAATAAACGTAACACTTTACTTGACGGGTGAGTCCATAACACATTCATAGCAGCTATCATAAACTGCACATAAAGCATTAATGACTGTTTCATGAGACATGACTCAACATTCACACCAAACCTTTCATGAATGTGGAAGACCCATGACAACTTGTCAAAAATAAAGTCCAACACCCAGCAGCATTGCCGCTTTTGTTCCAACCTCTTACCTGATCACGCCACATCTGAGTCAATGGGCTAAATATTTCATGAATATTTTTATGAAGTCTACATCAAATGATGTTGAGTCATGTCTCATGAAACAGT
>NC_063208.1:6206506-6216506 GCF_017589495.1 Alosa alosa
ACTCACTCACCATACACACACACACTCACACACACGGCCCAAACAAACAAACACACCCACACACACACACACATGCACACTAACACCTACACACACACACACAAACATACACACACTAACACTCACACATAAACACATGCACAAACACAGCGTCAGCACACACACACACACACACACACACAAACATACACACACTAACACTCACACATAAACACGTATGCAAACACACAGCGTCAGCACACACACAACAAACACACATGCAGCTGTCTTGCTCATGGCTGATGCTCTTGCCAGATCCAGGACTCACCACAGCGGGAATCTTACACACACACACGCAGCATTCTTTTCGGGATTACTGTAGTAATGTTAATTGATTTAATTATACAAGTGGAAAAGAACAATAAAACACTAGGTATTTGTGCATATCGTGCCATTTGGTGGAGGTTAGGTTTAGCTAATTTTAGTCTGGCAGCTCAGTCCCCTCCACAGCGTCACCTAACTTCTCATCTCTGCTCTGCAAACCCACTGGCCCGTTGGCTTATGATAACAGACCTGTATGCGCCTGCTGTTGTAGTAGGCAAAGAAGAGGCGGCTGTCAATCTGTCATGAAACAACAAGCCTGTATATGTGTCTGCGTTAAGTAATTAAAACAAATCAAACAAGCGTCATACGCTCATCCAAAATAGGTGCTGGATAAAAAAAAGCAAAGCCGTAAAAATTCGCAAAGGAATATCCGCTTTGAAGTAGCTCCCAGTTTTTTCTTGCTATTGTTTACACCATAAGTGTGGATATTCTTTGCCATTTTCCTGCGTTCAGTAAATAATTTATTGAAAGTGGAGTTATTTGTCAAATGTTTTTTTTTTTTTACATTGACTCAGACAGTTAGATAGAAAGCAAAGTCTATGTTTTCATTTACTGTAATTTACTAATTCTTTAATTCCCTCTGCTTTTATGAAACACAATTTTAAGCAAGTCTTTATTGTTTCTCCCAAGAGAGAAATTTGCTTTGGGCAACCAGAAAGCATCACCAACACATACATAAAAAAGAGGTCATACAAGCTACAACAAGACATAGACCATTTTACATAGACTCACTCACCATACATAGAACATGGAACACATGTAGTACCCAGCACACACACACACTTGTGAGATTGTTGTTGACTTCGGAGGGGTCACACCCAACACCTGCCACTGACCATCGGCCGGTGCTGTGGTGGAGAGAGTGAGCAGCACCAAATTCCTGGGGTGCACATCAGTGTGAGAGACCTCTCCTGGACCACCAACACTGCATCACTGGCTGAGGAAAGCTCAAGCGCCGCCTCCTACTTCCTGCAGAAACTCAGGCGAGCAAGTGCTCCACCAGCCATCATGACCACATTCTACCAAGGCACCATTGAGAGCATCCTCTCCAGCTGTATCGCTGTGTGGGGTGGAAGCTGCACTGAATACAACAGGAAAACCCTGCAGCATAGTGAACACAGCTGGAAGGATTATTGGTGCTTCACTCCCCCTCCCTGAAGGACATTTTATACCTCCCACCTCACCATAGAAGCGACCACAGTGTGAGTGATGCAAGTCACCCGGCTCACAATTTGTTTGATCAACTGCCCTCTGGGAAGAGATACAGAAGCCTCGCGTCCCACACCACCAGGCTCACCAACAGCTTCATACACCAGGCTGTTGCTTCAGGCACAACTTCATACACCAGCCCTCTCCACCCTCAGCTACATAACATCCTGGACTTTGGACCCACAATGGCTGCCTTGCGCTACTCCCACTTGCACTACTCCCACTTGCACTACTCCTTGTACCTTGCACACTTTGCAACTTGTTGTTGTTGTCCTGTTGTCCTGAAAACCACAACACACTTCTGCTGCTTTTACATAACTTGCGCCACTATGCCATGGATCCAGGTCAAACAGAACTACTGTACCTCAGCCATTTACTGTCCTGACTTTGCACTACTATATTGACTGTCTATGCACAATTGCACAATTTCAACTCAATTTTGCTGCTCTTATTTATTCATTGTATGTGCCTTCTTATTTACTTTTTATTGTTTACTTGAATGTTATGTTTGTCTGTGGACTTAAATTGGTAGAATATGTCTTGTCTCCACCGTGGGATAGTGAGTTTAAGTAGCTTAATTGATAGCGGTACCAGGGAGAACTTGAATCTATTTAGCCTACATGATGGTCATCGGTATCTTCTTTCCAGAGGCATCAGCACATACTCATATTTTGGTTGTTGAGAGTAAAATACTATCTCTTTTAATGTGATAAAAAAGAAAGTGAAATGATCATTTTGAGTGTGGTATAGGCAGTGGGGTGCTGAAAAAGCTTGAAAATGGATCTTGAAAGTGCTTGAATTTTACCCTGCAACAGATGCATGGAGCAGGAGATATGATATGTAAAGCAGATAAGGCTCTCAATGCTAGAGTTGTGCTGATGATGGTGAATCACTCTATCCTCTCTTCCTGATAACATTCATTAAATCAGACATAGAATGGAAAACAGTTTGTAGGCTTTGTTGAATAAGGCGAGTTCAGTGTATCATAGAGCTACAGTGAGCTACCGTGTAGTGTGGCATAAATTAATATTAAGGGTTGATGACAACAACAGAGAGAGACATAAACTGAAACATAAACTGAAACAGACATAAAATAAAACCTTTAGAACTTGATCTTAGGTAACCTCGATTAACATAACTGTAAAAACTGAATTGTATACATTTGATCAAGTAAAACACTGAACTACCACAATTAAGTTTTTAATCCATGCTGTGTGTATACATGTGAAAGCTCACAGGGGCCATGCAGGGATCAGGTAGAACACTGGAGTTGAGTGAAGCCTCTGTTGTTGCCGTTGCTGTTGCTGTTGTTGTGTTCCTGAGAGCTCCCAAGTGCTCATGAGAAACCTCCACTATAATGCGTGGAAGCAGTGGAGGCTCATGAAGTGCTCATGAGAAACCTCCGCTAATGCTATAGAAGCACTGGAGGCTCATCAAGTGCTCATGAGAAACCTCTGCTAATGCTGTGGAAGCAGTGGAGGCTCATCAAGTGCTCATGAGAAACCTCCGCTAATGCTATGGAAGCACTGGAGGCTCATCAAGTGCTCATGAGAAACCTCCGCTAATGCTGGAGGCTCATCAAGTGCTCATGAGAAACCTCCGCTGATGCTATTAAAGCACTGGAGGCTCATGAAGTGCTCATGAGACCTCCGCTAATGCTGTGCTCATGAGACCTCTACTGATGCTGTGGAAGCACTGGAGTGAGCACCAGCCGAGAGCACATCCACCCCACTTATCTGATCTCAGAAAGACCACCAGTTCAAAACAGCTCACCTAATTATTCATGTGGGTGCCAGATAAGCATGGAGGGTGCTAGATATCTGCTACAATGGGCCATTGTATTCCCCAGCCTACTTATAAGGTCGTAAATGGCCTTTTAAAATAGCATTCAAGCATGAAGACCAGATGGCATACATTCTATGTTCATATCAGAGAACAAGGTAATAATCCATTCATCCATTCTGTGTTTTCTTTAGGTGACAGAAATGTGGTAAACATTTCATCTGGCCGCGGTCTTTTTCAGAATTATTGTGATATTTCAATTCTTGCATTACAGTATAATGACTATTTTAATATCTATCGTCTACTTATTTATTTTCGTACTTTCTAAAGTACTATTTCCGTTGGGATAGGTATAGCAAATGTGTGCTGTTGAGAGTAAGATCCTGTTTCTATTTCTCCACCCTTGGAGAACTAAATGCTTTCATAAGGACTGAGGGACGTTTGAAATGCACAATTTGGATCCTCGTTTTGTTGACCAGACCGGGTGTCCCATTCATCTGCTCCTCCCCTCTAATGGCCTGAATAAATAGGCTCTTTTTGGGTTGATAAAACAGCCCTGCACTTTATTTATTTTAAAATAGTGGCTCTCCGCTGCCAAGTATAAACTAATTTGTGGAGGTCCAAATAGATTTTAAATTGCATCCCGATGCATCAGTGGGATAAAGCGCGTGGCGTGTGTCTGTGTCTGTGTGTGTGTGTGTGTGTGTGTGTGGACTCATTTGGCCTTGCCAGGTGGGGAGGGGACAGAGGACTTTCGCTGTTTGATAGATGAGGGGAAGAGGACCAGACTCCAAGCTGACATGCCCTAAACAGAAACTACAGGTGCTGTCTTTACCCTTCTCTCTCGCCCCCTCTCCCCCCCTCTCTCTCTCCTTCTCTCTCTCCCTCTCTCTCTCCCTCTCTCCCTCTTTCTCTCTCCCTCTCTCTCTTTCCTTCTGTCTTCCCTTCTCTCTCAATTCAAATCAATTCAAATCAAGGTTGCTTCATTAGAATGGCTGTATAGGTACAGTGTTGCCAAAGCACAATTAAAACAGCATAACAATTAGAACATTGACAGCATTATCATCTCTCTTTCTGACGTTATTGGCAAATAGTGAAAAAGTAGAAATAGTGTTGTCAAAACATAGAACATGCTCTCCATCTCTCTCTCCCTCCCTCTGTCCCCGCCTCTCTTCCAGACCTCCTACGGTACTGCATCTCGTTTTCTCTGAGCTGTCCTCCACGTTGGACGTTGGACAGAGGAGGCCTAACAGCCTAGCAGGCCCTCCGGTGCAGAGTGTTTGGACACAGACAGGTGGGATCTGGATAGAGCTGCTATTGAGACTGCATTAGTCATGGGCCTTTAATACCCTGGCTGCATTTTTAATTTTTAATTATTTGTTGTCTTTGTTTTGTTTCATTTCATTTGGTTTTGGCTTTTGCATTAATGTTCAGAAAAATAGTATCTGTGCAATGCTAGCCATTCATTTCCAACATAAAAGAAAAAATGTAAAGGGTTAGGGGGAAATGAGAGAGAGAGAGAGAGAGAGAAGGGGAGAGTGTTTGTGTGTGTGTGTGTGTGTGTGTGTGTACGAGAGAGAGAGAGATGGGGGTAGAGGAAGGTTCCAGAGGTATGCAGGTACTTTTACATCCTCATGGAAAATGCATTTGGCATCAAAGACAATGGATGCTCTCTCTCTCTCTCTGTGTGTGTGTGTGTGTGTGTGTGTGTGTGTGTGTGTGTGTGTGTGTTGTGTGTGTGAATGGAAAACTCATACACAGGCGGTGTGACAGCTGACATAGAGAGTGCACAGACATGAACTCCCATGATGCACTTGAAGTCTGTGTTTGATCACATGACTTCCTTTTGGACCCACTCAGTTCCCCCAACTCACAGAGAGACACATATGGCAGCCATTTGGACAGGGGTATTCGAGGACCTCACACACACACACACACACACACACACACACACACACACACACACACACACACACACACACACACACACACACACACACACACAAACATCCACACACACGCACACACACACACAGACACACACACACACACACACAAACAAACATGCACACGCCCACACACACGCACACACACACGCACACAAACACGCACACACACACAGACACACACACACACACACACAAACAAACATGCACACGCCCACACACACGCACACAAACACGCACACGCACACACACACACACACACACACACTCACACACACATGTAGACACATACAGTACACAGCTCACACATATAAAACATAGATCCATTCCCTTCCATGACATGGAGAGCTGTCTCTATCTTTCTCTCTCACACACACATACACACACAAACACACCAGTCACACCTCCATCTGCACACATGCGGTGCACACACACAGTGCCTGACCAATCTGATCTGAGATCAGAGCGATGGGACCTCACCCCTCATCCTTCACACTGAGGCTGACACGCTCTTGCCACAGCGAAGGACTACTGTGCTGAGACAGACACTGCAATCCACTCTCAGGCAGTCAGTCAGTCTGTGAGGAGGAGTGTGGGGAAAGAAAGAAATCTTTCCAGAATGTTCTCCCCCAACTGTGCCCCCCCCCCCACCTCTTTTCCCTCTGTCCTGTGATTCCCCAAACTCAGCATTTTCCATTGCCAGCTCATCGGATGCCTGGTTGGAAAAACTGTGTCTGTATGTGAGTGTGTGTGTGTTTTTTTGTGTGTGTGTGTGTCAATGATGGGGGGTAGGATTGTTGGAAGAGAGAGAGACCAAGATGGGGGGGATTTGGAAGGGAGAGAGAGAGGGAGGGTGGTTGGAAGTTGGAAGAGAGAGAGAGGGAGAGAGAGATGGAGGGGGTGGCTAGAAGAGAGAGAGAGAGAGGTTGGAAGAGAGGGGTGGTTGGAAGAGAGAGCTGAGAGAGGAGGGGGCTGGAGAGAGAGAGAGGAGAGATGGAGGGGTGGCTAGAAGAGAGAGAGAGATGGAGGGATTATTTGAGCAGTGTGTCAGTTGGCTTGGCCCAAAAGTTGAATTTGATTTGAATCTCCTCTTTACAGTTCTTCAGGGAGTGTGTCAGTTGCCCCAAACACACACCTACACACACATCCTTTCTCCGTCTCATTTGTACAGTTGTTCAGTGAGTTCAGAGAGGAGAGAGGGTTATGTGAGTGTGTCTTACTTTGTAGAGTATAAGTAAGTATATATACTCTTTTGATCCCATGAGGGAAATTTGGTCTCTGCATTTATCCGTGAATTAGTGAAACACACTCAGCACACAGTGAACACACAGTGGGGTGAAGCACACACTAATCCCGGCGCAGTGAGCTGCCTGCTACAGCGGCGCTCGGGGAGCAGTGAGGGGTTAGGTGCCTTGCTCAACGGCACTTCAGCTGTGCCTACTGGTTGGGGTTCGACCAGCAACCCTCCAGTTACAAGTCCGAAGCGCAAACCAGTAGGCCACAGCTGCCCCCCAAGTATTGCATTCTTCTAAGCAACCACTGTGCATGTATGACCAATTGACCTTATGCACGGAAGGCTCTAAGAGTTTTTGTGCGTTCCATTTGTACCTGGTGACGGTCTGTGACAGGTGAAACAATGTAACTTTGAAGTCGTCAGAACTCGCCTTGAACTGAGGGTGCTCTGATTTGGTACGAGAGGCGCTTTTCGCCAGACGACTTCGCTGCGTCGCATAATTTGCACAACTTCCTGTTTTTTCGCCCATCTCACTACTCGTAAGAAGAGCCCTGCGTACAAATGGAACACACAAACAATTTGTGTCAGCTGGCCAAGTAGGTTGCACGCCACCCCCTCTCACTCACACTCTCTGTCTCCTGGTACAAACTTTCCATACTGTTCTAGCTTCCCCAGTTTCACACACTGTCTGTCTGTCTCTCTGTCCTGTCCTGTCCTGTAATGTCCTGTAATGTCCTGTTCTGTCCTGTCTGCACTCTACTGTATGCTTTGGAGTGTGTGTCTTTGTTTTGTCTCTCAGTCCTTGTCTCTTCTCCAAACCTGAAGGAACTCACCCTGTGGAAACACACAAGCAGTCTACTGGTTTCTGTGACTCACTTTGGTCCCTTCTCCACTCTACTCATAGTTAGTCACCAGAGTGTGTGTGTGTGTGTGTGGGTGTGTGTGTGTGTGTGTGTGTGTGTGTGTGTAAAAGAGACAGACAGGAACAGAATTGTACTGTGTGTAAGCCACACACACAGGGGCACACACACACACACACAACCTTCCAGACAGCTTAGTGGATAATACTCCATGAGTTTTAGCATCTCTGCTGGCATGTCTACCTCACTTGCCTGCATGGTGACTACAAGCTAATAAAACTACACTCATGACGCTAACAGCTTTCACTAGAATCACATTACAATTACATTCTCAACACAGTCCAACCTCATCAAATCATACCAGCTCTTACCCACAATCCTCTGCACTTACAGAGATCCCAAAATGCAGCCAGTGAGACACTCTAAAGTAAGGACTGAAAATTGTTCACTGTAATCTCCATGTGTCTGCAGCTTTTGCAGTTGCTTACCTGCTAAGTAACAATTCTTTGTTAGTTTGTTTATGATACTAGTTTCATTATGGATATATATATGTAGACCCTTTCAAGAGAGTTCCATTATCAGCATCATAGTTGGCCCCACAAGACTTCCGTTTTAACATTCCATATGTTATCTTAATGCAGAGGAAGTAGATTGGGGCCCAAATAGAACGTTCAAGCATTGTTTTTGTTTTTATTGTTGAAAGGGTCCATACTTCTGTGTGGTTTCTCCTCAGATTGCATGCAGAAGTCACGGGTGAAAATGTGCTCTCTGTCTTTCCCTGCCACAGAAATAGAATGTAAGTGAGTGTCTGGAGATTCTGCTCCGCAGAGCATAGAGTCTGGCTGCCCTGCGATATCCCATTACTGGAGCCACCAAGGGCATCCATCTGAGCGCCCAATAGATTTCTCCACCGCACTTTTTTCATCCCTCTCTCTCTTCCTCCCTTTTCTCTCCTTGGCTCTCTCCATCCTCCCGGTGGTCTGCTGGGGGAGCGAGCGAGCGAGAGAGGGGGAGAGAGAGAGAGAGCGAGTGTGCGTTCATTCATCCCTCATCCTCTTAAGAGAGCGAAAGCGCATGGCGAGAAATCAAAAGGGCAATAAGGGAAGTGCCAAGGTCTATTCCCCGAGTGGACTTCACCCAGAGAGAGAAACGGAGAGAGAGAGAGAGGGGAGGGAGGGAGAGAGAGAGGGGGAGGTTGAGAGATAGAACAGAGGTAAGGAGGGGGAGAGGGATAGAGAGAGAGAGAGGGGAGGGAGGGAGAGAGAGAGGGAGGGAGAGATAGAACAGAGGTAAGGAGGGGGAGAGGGATAGAGAGAGAGAGAGGGGAGGGAGGGAGAGAGAGAGGGAGGGAGAGATAGAACAGAGGTAAGGAGGGGGAGAGGGATAGAGAGAGAGAGAGAGGGGGATGGGGGAGGGAGAGAAAATAAAGAAGGGAAATAAACAGATAGAAAGTGCTGCAAGCTGAGAGAAGTCTACGTTGTTGCCTCAATAAACTGCTTAAATGCAATTTGATTAGTTGGATATAGCCCAGGATTGGCATCAGGTGAGATGCGGCAGAGAGCTGAATCAGTGTTTAGCCAGGCGGGCGAAGACGAGGGCGGGTGAGGGTGGAGGCGCGGGTGAGGGTGGAGGAGCGGGTGAGGGTGGAGGAGCGGGTGAGGGTGGAGGCGCGGGTGAGGGTGGAGGAGCGGGTGAGGGTGGAGGCGGGTGAGGGTGGAGGAGCGGGTGAGGGTGGAGGCGGGTGAGGGTGGAGGCGCGGGTGAGGGTGGAGGAGCGGGTGAGGGTGGAGGAGCGGGTGAGGGTGGAGGCGCGGGTGAGGGTGGAGGAGCGGGTGAGGGTGGAGGCGCGGTGAGGGTGGAGGAGGAGCGGGTGAGGTGGAGGCGCCGGGTGAGGTGGAGGCTGGTGAGGTGGAGGCGCCGGGTGAGGTGGAGGCGCTGGTGAGGGGTGGAGGCGCTGGTGAGGGTGGAGGAGCGGTGAGGGGTGGAGGCTGGTGAGGTGGAGGAGGCGGGTGAGGTGGGCGGGTGAGGGTGGAGGAGCGGGTGAGGTGGAGGCGCTGGTGAGGTGGAGGAGGCGGGTGAGGTGGGCGCGGGGTGAGGGTGGAGGCGGGTGAGGTGGAGGAGGCGGGTGAGGTGGGCGGGTGAGGTGGAGGCGGGTGAGGTGGGCCTTGGTGAGGTGGAGGAGCGGGTGAGGTGGAGGCTGGTGAGGGTGGAGGCGCTGGTGAGGTGGAGGCGGGTGAGGGTGGAGGAGGCGGGTGAGGTGGGCGCGGGTGAGGTGGAGGAGGCGGGTGAGGTGGGCGGGTGAGGTGGGCGGGTGAGGGTGGAGGCGCTGGTGAGGTGGAGGCGCGGGTGAGGGTGGAGGCGGGTGAGGTGGAGGAGGCGGGTGAGGTGGAGGCGGGTGAGGTGGAGGCGCGGTGAGGTGGAGGCTGGTGAGGGGTGGAGGCGGGTGAGGGTGGAGGCGGGTGAGGGTGGAGGCGCGGGTGAGGGTGGAGGAGCGGGTGAGGGTGGAGGCGCGGTGAGGTGGGCGGGTGAGGTGGAGGCGGGTGAGGTGGGCGGGTGAGGGTGGAGGCTGGTGAGGGGTGGAGGCTGGTGAGGGGTGGAGGCGCTGGT
>NC_063208.1:6221506-6226506 GCF_017589495.1 Alosa alosa
ATGCCTTTAACCTTACTTTAACCTCTCCATGTCTGATCCACCTTGTTGTCAAACGTGTTGCGTTTAAGTGAGGACCCAGAGCAGAGTCCTGAGTGGCACATCCTGTCCCCGGACGAACTCTGTTCCCCTGAAGTGAAAGCCAGTTCAAAGGTCATGACCTTGCCAGAGTGCCTTTGGGCAGCTGTTAGGGCCATCACCATAAAAGCTGCAGCTGGAGGTAGAGCGATGACTGCCCCAACCAAAGCCGACATTACATTTTCAATGAATTTAGAAGGCAGGAAAACTAAGGATGTGAAAATGGATAGCTGATTTGTGTTCCACCTGCAGGACCACATTTAGTCCATTAATCACCAATATGTTTGTGTAGATCCTTTGTCATGTACAGTGTTCATATTGTTTCCTGTTTTTTTCCCTTTAGGATTTATGGGCTTGCTTAATTGTTTCATCATAAAAGGCAGACTGTTGGTCATGTTAAAATCCTAATGTAATGCAGAAGGGATTTGACTGCCAGCCAAAGACTACAACAAATCCGGCACCCAACAACATTTGTGAACTTTTTGAAAAGAACACAGCTTTTTAAATGGTCTTTCCTTGCCTAATCTGATTCAGTATTCTTGTTATTACTACTGTTGTTTTGCTTACTTTGCATATTTGTTTATCTTGTTTACTGATCTATGTTGACACTGGAGTTAGGCACAAAAGTACTTGGAATTCGTTCAAATCGTGAGGAGAAAGAAATAAAGAAAGTTCCCAGTCATTTTCCAAAAGTATTGAATCTGATTTCTTCTGTCCTGAAGGTGTGTTCAATAACCCCCACACACACACACACACAAATCTTGCTACACTAACAAAAAAAACCGAAACACAACATGGGAGCAACGGCGCCCCTGGCTCTTTTTTAGTGCTTTTGGACCAGGTGATGTCACTACACGTCTCGCTGGAGACTCTCCCAGACCTTCCAAGAGGAAACTTTTTCGAACAACAGCTAGGGGAGGGGAGAGAAAGTTGGACAAGGAGAACACCAGGACTGTTGCTTTCCTCCCGCAAGAAAACCTTAAGGATTGCTGTCGTGGAACTGTGGATTACAGCAAGATTGCGGGCACATCAAACCATCTGTGCTTTGGGAGATAATCGTTGGATTCATGTGGTCTTAACCTGAAGGAGCTATCGATTGTTTTAGGTATGGATAACCGTTTTCAAAACCGCGCCATGGGCCACTGAAAATAAGCTACATCTGCACAGATAAATATTACGCAGAGACGAAATTGGACATCGATTGAAAGCCACTGGTTCACACTTTGTTCTAAACAATCTTCCATATAATTTTAACAACTATAATTTTTTTACTGTACTTAAATGCTTCTCACCAAACAATATGTATCAGGAATGCTGTGCATGTTCATTTTGTTTCTCCAGCGCAACAATGACTAATGCTTCCAAAACAAGCTTTTAACTTTAATACCTATTAATGAATTATAGGTAAAGCCAGATGCCGCTGGGTTTGCATAAATGCATCAGCCACACCGCATTAAGCATCGTTTTAGAAGCTTTCACAGGCGTGACTAACACTGCTTGTCACAACCCTCATCACATTTCACGCAGTTGAATTAAATAAAAGACGAACTGAGACTGATGGGTGAGCTAACTTGGAAGTTTAAAATGCTGCGTATGGAGGCCCTCACAAGCCTTTGTGCTAAACTGTTGGGGAGAAAGAGAGGCAGAGCGCGGGTCTGAATTTTTGCAGAGAGAGGGGAGGGGGGAAGAGATAGCAAGAGACAGCTGGAACTCTCGTTTGCTTCCACGTTTTTCAGTAGTCCGCTGTGCCTCCTGCTCGCGCAGCGCGTTACAGCATCTACCCAGGTGCCCAGGAAACGGAGCAGGCCATCGATGGCACCGTCATGTCACGTAACAGTCCATAGAGCGCTGCAGGAGCCACTGAAATCAAAGGCCAGGGTGGATTTATAGTTATTAAAGGCGTTTTAGTTGTTAAAATGCTGTAAAAAGGTGCTTTTTGCAAGTTGCACCACAGCAACCCGCAATAATTCCATCCAAAAGTATGATGCGTCTATGCATATGAGATGTTTCTGATAGGTGCATAACCTTGTAGAATTGATTTGTGGTTAGAATAACATACTGACTGCAAAACTAAAAGAATGCCCGACAACCATATTAAGCACTTTCAATGTCTTAGTGTGATGATGATAGAGTAGTGTGCTATTGTACAGGCTAAGTCAGTTTGTAGTGACGCTGTCACGATGCCCATACGTATTTCAGGCTCCTGCAGCATTGTCCGTGTCTGTCTTGACTTTGCCCTGCTGTGCACATAGCCTTTAGCATCCCCGTGCACGCGGTGACGCGATGGAAAAAACATGCGCTCACTTCCATGAATCTTCCCCTCCCAACGAAGGCAATCCCGGGGCAGTGTGACGTGAGGAGTGTGTGTGTGTGTGTGTGTGTGTTGTAACATGAATCTGGAGTGAGCGAGAGAGCCTGTTCC
This sequence comes from Alosa alosa, assembly GCF_017589495.1. NCBI lineage: Eukaryota > Metazoa > Chordata > Actinopteri > Clupeiformes > Clupeidae > Alosa > Alosa alosa. The sequence goes on from NC_063208.1 coordinate 6,224,004, forward strand.
ATTCCCAGGCTGACACACATGGAAAACTCATGGCTTGCGTGTCAGTCGTAAAGCTACTAGGGATTGTGCTTCCTCCTGCGGAGCGCCTCTCCGGCTCTCTGAACATGCAGGAACAGCGGACGAGGCCAAGGGGGGCGCTAGATGTCCACGACAGCAATATAGACAAGGGTTTAGAGGAGCTGGTTATGGCAGATGCTAGATGCTCTGACAGCGATTCACTCTTAAAACGAATGTGTTGAAAACAACACAATTTGCGTTGTTTTAACACATCTCTGTGTCCAGATAGGGACCACACACGTTTGTGTTGTTTCCTTTTTAAATTTGTTGCACAAAATGTGTTGCAAATAGCACAACTTGAATCAGCACAACTTGCGTTGTCTTTTTAACACATCTCTGTGTCCAGATAGGGACAACACATCACTTTTAAGAGTGTAGTTTCGGGATTGAGGGGAGCTGGTAATGGCAGATGCTAGATGCTCTGACAGTGAGAGAGAGAGATTGAGGGGAGCTGAGTGTTAAGAAGAGGGCTTGAAACTAGGTCACACACACACACACGCTCCCGCTGGTTCTCTGTCATAGACGGATCGTAAGGTAGGACTGGGGCCTCATGGTGTTCATCATCACCCCCGTGTACGGTAATGAGTCATCGCTGGAATGGCCTGTGTGTGTGTGTGTGTGTGTGTGGCCCATTGCTACTTCTCCTATTTCTTTCTGGAGTCCTAATCCTGATCAGTTCAGCTGGAAACCGCCCAAGGACACTTCTCTCCTCACCCCCTTCTATGGTAATGTGGTAATGATTTCTCTCTCTCTCTCTCTCCCTCCCTCACTTTCTCCCTCTCCCTCTCCATTTCTCTATCTCTCTCTTTCTCTCTCTCTCTCTCTCTCTCTCTCTCTCTCTCTCTCTCTCTGTGGCTAAGTGCTTACAGTAATCATTTCACTTAGCATATAAACTGACTGCATTTCCATCCAAACCCTCAACCCCTGTGGTCTCCCAGTAGCCTCCAATGCAGTTGGAGCACAGCTGCAGCAAGTCTGTAGCAGCCAGGGCATATATACTGGCTATAGCACACTGCCCATATACACACACACACTGCCAAGATCATACAGGCTGGAAGGTTTTGTGTGTGTGTGTGTGTGTTTGTTTAATGCAACCCATTACTTTAATTCGTTTAATGCAACCCATTAGCCAATAGCCTGGGTATTGATCGCCTACCATGGTTCATTAATAGAAATCCACACAAGGTTTCGTATCCAAACTGAGACAGGGGTTTTCCAGGGTTTTTTTTTTCCATTTCACTGCCTAATCCTGGGTGTGTGAGGGCTACCATGCAGCTTTGATGTGTGTGTGCAAGTAAGTGGCGCATGCATGTGTGTGTGTGTGTGTGGGGGGGGCATCCAGCCTAAACAGCAGGCTGTAGTATTATCGAAGGCAGCCAGCCATGAATCCATATACTTTCCCACCGTAGTGAAATAAATAAACAAGAGAAGCTGTGGGTGACCGAGGGGTTATTTCTGCGGGAGCATGCTGGTGAATTGTAATGACAGATTACTCGGTGGGTCGGGGAGGATAATTAAAGGTAGCAGGTAGCAGAGGCTCCCTCTCACCATTAACACACACACACACACACACACACCCACACACTCCTGGACTGACTTAGGGAGAGCAGCGGTGTCTACGGAGGCCCCACGGGGCAGCGGGGAGATGGGGCGTCTGCCGGGGGCGGTCAGGTGAATACCTTTAGAGGGATCCATTATTCATACCGAGACAGTCAGGAGAGGTGGGGAGAGAGAGAGAGAGGAGAGGGGGAGAGAGAGAAAAGGTGGAAGAAGAGAAGAAGAGAGAGACATAAAGAGAGAGGGAGAAAGAAGACAGACACAAAAAGAGAGATGGAGGGAGGGAGTGAGTGAGGGAGGGAGAGAGAGAGAGAGAGAGCGAGCATCGGGTCGATGTGCATTGCTGGGAGGCGTCCCTCCCTGAAGAGGCGCTGATGAAAGTGGCATCAACAACGCCCTCAGCTCACCTCCGCTGACACACACTGCCGCTTATTAATGAGGAGCCCAAATTCCCATCAGCTGCTATAATGAGCACCTGTGTGTGTGTGTGATGATTAGACAGAGGATATAGAGAGAAAACAGAAGAAGAATGACAGGAGAACCTGCTTAGTCCCTGAGACTATGAGCTGTGCGTTTGGCTACAAGTATTCACTGTAAAACCTAAAACATTAGCACATTTAGCCTCATGTGTAATGATTAGTTTATTACACATGAATATGTTATGTTACACCTGCGTACGATGCAAGCTAGCCTTAGGAATGAGCTACACCAGGCGCGTAACTGAAGCGTTCCGTATTTTTCGAATGTACGGCCCACTGTCACGTCTGGTGTAGCTACTTCCATTGATTATAATGGAAGCTAATTGTTGCAGCAGACGCAACGCGAACGGAACGCTTCAGTTACGCGTCTGGTGTAGCTCAGCCCTTATAGTGACAAAATAAGCTTTATT
>NC_063208.1:6231506-6236506 GCF_017589495.1 Alosa alosa
AGAGCTGCAGACTGCCCTTTCACACTGCAGAGTGAACTGCCCTTTCACACTGCAGAGCTGCAGACTGCCCTTTCACACTGCAGAGCTGCAGACTGGCCTTTCACACTGCGGAGCTGTAGACTGCCCTTTCACACTGCAGAGCTGCAGACTGCCCTTTCACACTGCAGAGTGAACTGCCCTTTCACACTGCAGAGCTGCAGACTGTCCTTTCACACTGCAGAGCTGCAGACTGGCCCTACCATACTACAGAATTAAAGGCTCTCTGTGACCCCTGGAAAAAAAGGTTCTTCTTGTCCATATAGTTTTCTTGGTCCAGTCAATCCCAGTCACTGTACACTCATAATATACTGTAATTTACCTCAGTCAAAGCAACACAGTGATTTGACAGGTTGACAGGGTGATGTTATGAGTCCTAGTTCTTTTTTTTTCTTCCAGTGTTTCAACTGTTGCCGACCTCATTCAGGCATTCATGCACCGAAACAGACAGTAGTCGGATAGCCCTAACCCTAAGTCTAGCCCTTAACCTAACCCTCGCCCAAGCACAGAAACACAGACGGTAGCTGATAACCCTAACCCAGATTTGGCCAGCCTTATCATGTATTTAGGCCCAGAGACACAGACACTATCTGATAACCCTAACCCAGAACACAGCCAGTAGCTGATAAGCCTTACCCTAAACTATACTGTAGGTTTGGTAGGTGTAGGAGATTTTCATTGGATTTTCATTTAGGTTCTAGACTAAAAGCTCTTTTTGAGAACTTCTCTTTTAGTCTAGAGCTAGGCTAGTCTAGAGCTAGGCTAGTCTAGAGCCAGGCTAGTCTAGAGCTAGGCTAGTCTAGAGCCAGGCTAGTCTAGAGCTAGGCTAGTCTAGAGCTTAATCCATGCCTGGGCTAGTCTAGAGCCAGGCTAGTCTAGAGCCAGGCTAGTCTAGAGCTAGGCTAGTCTAGAGCCAGGCTAGTCTAGAGCTAGGCTAGTCTAGAGCTTAATCCATGCCTGGGCTAGTCTAGAGCCAGGCTAGTCTAGAGCTTAATCCCACAGTGAAATAAGTTATATGTATAACTGCACAAGTTAATACTGCCTAACCTGGTTTATTTCATGATTACAATTTAACATTCAATATGTAAGTGAATTGTAATATTTTATGACTAATGTTTTAAATTGTAATAATGAAATGAATCCTTCTGGTCCTGCATGCTCCTGGGGAGATTACCGTATCCGACGGTGGGCAGCCCATCGCTTTTTGGCACTACGGTGAAATCTTTACAGCAAGGCGCTGTGACGCCCTGATGAAAGATGAATCGCAAACCAAAATGCCTCAGGGATGTTATTTTATGAACCACCATGTCTGCGTGCGTTTCTCCTCCTATAATAACACACCTCTGTGTGATCTGACATGTACACAGAGCTGTTGTAATAACAGATTACTGATATCCATGGGTAGGTCTTGGCCCCATATTATGTTTCCATTAGGGGTGTATTCATACTGAACTGAACTGGTACAGGGTGTGAGGTTCAGTACACATGTGAATCAAATGTACCGAATGCAGCACAGTTACACCCCTCCACACATTTCCATATCGTAATGAATAGATGAGGACAGTGTACTTTTACACTGAAGCAGTATATCCTTTAAGATGTGCTTAGGTGTGTGTATGTATAGTGCAGTTGAAGGCCAGGGTTTGTGTGTTACTGACACAAAGTTATAGTATGATTTATTGTTTTATGTCAGTACACTTTAATAAGGACATTTATAAGTACGTTATAACTACAACATTGGGCCCTGGTGATTACCCCTTGGTGATAATAATGTTGTGTACAGGATTGGCAGCGTTCCTCATCTGAGTAACACTTTTTAAAAGGGCTCTTGACTGATGATCTCCTTTGTGCCTCTGAGCCTCAGACTCCATGTAGTTAGATGTAGAAGCCTCAGACTCCATGTAGTTAGATGTAGAAGGCCAAACTTGTGGAAAACAATCCACTGTAGGAAACTGAGCTCACCCCTACATACTTCAGCATCAAAGACTTTCCATCTTCTGCTGTGCTGTGCAGTGCGTACCCTACAATTCCATCTTTGGGAAGACGACCAAGTATGTCATTGAGAAGAGTTTGGGTTAACTCCACCAACCCCCTACCCCCTTCCCTGAGCAGCAGTTTCACCTTCACAGTACTACTGTACATTACCCAGCATGCGTCTCTTTTTTTCCTGCTGTGCGGCTGCCATTCTCTTTTAAGTGGCTCCAGTCGACACGTCTGGCAACGCAGACTGTCCAATTACGGAAAATGCCAGGAGAAAGATTTGATCAGAGAAAAGGCGCTTTCGCCCCGCTGTGCAGAGGCCTGTTGACCTTCTGTTCAATTCAATCCCTCTCTCTCCCTCTGTGGCTTATAAGCAGGTTTTAGCACAATGCTAAACAACAGCTCCTAGCAGGGAGCAGGCCTAAAGCAAGGGTCATTGACTCTCACTGAGTTTATCAAAAAGCTTGAATTAATTTACCAGAGAGAAGGGTATGTAACAAGCAGTGCTGGCATCACCATAAACAACTTATGCCAGCCATGTTGGTGTCATGCTACACTTCATTGCCAAGCCCTACAAAGACCAGCACAATGGCTAATTTATTAACCTGGAGTCTTTCTAGTTCTGAGTCTTTCCACTTCAAATGCTGGGGGTTTATTGGGAGTTACGGTCTCTTGGAAAGGGGGGTGGGGGTGGAGGGGGTTCTCCCTCACTGTTAATGGAAAACATAGCACAAGGCTCAGCAGTAAACGCTTACCGAGAGTTAGCATCTAACTCTGACTCAATCACATTTTCCAGCAATCTGGATATTATTAGAGCTTGTTCCGCAGTAATTCCTGCATTCGTGACATGCTAGAAGGAGCTGGGAGTTTGCGCTAGGGCATCAGAGAGGGGTGCGTTTAGGGCTCCGCTGACAGGTGAAGCGCTTTGAACTTTAGCTACTCTGGGCTCGGCTATCAGCACCTGGCTCAAAAAGCGCTCACTGTAAAAACGCAAATAGTGCACTCCCCGTAACCCTGTCAAGAAACCCTGTTGCTTTGGCCCAAGTTATGTGAACATGTGGGCAGTTTCACAATCACGTCAGCACTTTGTTTCCAAAGGCTTGAAATGAAACCTTTGACTATGTCATAATTTATGTTTTTCTTCACTAAAGCATGTGTGGCTAATCTTATGCACCTACCCTTAATTGTTTTTTTTGTGAAATTATCTATATAGTGCCAAGATAATAAACCTAGACTAAAGCAAAGGGACTGGACATTTAGCACGTGTTTTTAATCCCTGAGTTGCACCGGTGGGTTCAGTTAGCAACCTTGTGCTCACTGTCAGGCAGTGAGGCGACCATTATTCTAGCACACTCTATGACACCACACACACACACACACACACACACACACATTTTAACTACTTTATTTATGTCCGCAATTCATAATAAATGTACATAAGGACATAAATGTTACAGATACAGAACATTGCTGAGGCATGATCCACCAATGTGGGTCTGATGACAATCTCAAACAGCAGATTTATGGATACACAAAACACCTTCTTCTCCATATATGGCGACTTCCAATGGAGGACACACCAGTTGAGTCAGTTGAGTTGGGTTGCATGCACCACTCTATTTAGGCTGTGCTTTATTGAGTGTTGAGGGTGGAGAATGCTCCGCTGTCATAGCTGACATCTGGCGGGTGAGATCTCCTGCGTAACCACCCTGTTTCTGTTTCTGTGTGTGTGAAGACAAACACTGAGCCTGCTGGCAAATTACTTTGTTATTCTGATGGTAAGTCGTGAAGATTTACTTTGAGTTGCAGCATCCCATGTCTGTCGCCCACTGATATTATGCACAAACACAGACAGACACACACAAACAGACACACAGACACACACACACACACACACACACACACACACACAAACACACACACATACACACACACACACAGACACACACACACACACACACATACACACACACACACACACACACACACACACACACATTTGTCCCTCAGGTGCATTGCATCCTCCCCACTTTCGTTCCTTTCTCCTCCTCCTCCTCCTCCTCCTCCTCCTCCTGTCTGGCTTCTCTGTCGGATGTGTCGGGGGGGCATCCCCAGGCTCCTCACTGACAACCGCGTGTCTTAATTCCTCCCTCTTCACCTCGCACTAAAATACAGCCGAATACTGTAATGTGCTGCAGATTCACTCAGGTTGGTATGTGGAGCAACACATTCTCCGCCTTCTCTCCTTTCAAAAATCCAAACACCGGAGGAACAGAGCAAAAATGGAACGGGGAAAAGGGAACAAAAAGTTAGCAAAACATCTCACTATCTTTCCTTTTTCGAGTGCGTGACAGTGCTGACTTTGCAGAGAGAGATTTGTTTTTTTTTTCTATGCTCTGACGGGGGAAGTTCAGAAGCAGTTCGGAGTTTATTGAGCACCTCTGTGGGGATTCAATCTTGTCAAAACTGCCGTACGGCTTTTCAAAAAAAGATTCAGGAGACCGACTCCTAGCCCAATCAGACCTTTTTGCTGTTCCTGTGACTCACTTCTCTCCCTCTCACATCTCATCTCATCTCATCTGTCTTGACTTTCTTGGTGCACTCTCTCCACCCTTCACCTGTCTGTTCCCTGAAAATAATCTACAGTAAGATTTAGATGTCTTCTCTGAGATACGCTTCCATCCTGCTCCCTCCAAAGACAACGCTGCTAACACAGGAGACATCTGTTGTTCATGTGTGGTCTCACTAAGCTGTGGATTCTCAGTGTATAGGGCATGGACTGTATTTTACTTAAGACACATATATTCCACTCAATCACCATAATAATGATCAATCATCATGATAAAGGTGGCTCACCACAAGTTTGCATAATCCTAATAAACACATCATCCTAATATAGTGCTTTATCCTAATAAACACAGATCATCCTAATAAACACACATCATCCTAATAAAAGTGCGTTATCCTAATAAACACACATCATC
>NC_063208.1:6241506-6246506 GCF_017589495.1 Alosa alosa
AACTCACCATTTAATTTAACAATATCATCGCGCTATATCGTTGGTATGAAAGAATATATTTATTATCAATTTATCTGAGGTGGCGGAACTGCGTATCCCCCCCCCACCCCCACACACTTTAACCCCTGAGTACATGATAATGACAGATGTGTCGCGGGTACTTTAGTAGTAAATAATGTCAGTACAGATGACCTCAGATAACCTCTTCAGCAGTTCTAGGCCTGAGGATGAAAGGGGAGCAGAGGTCAAGGGGCATCTAGCATCAAAAACGTATACATCAGACTTTCGGTTGGTATGGTAATAGGACCTCTGAATGGTTGCCTTTAGGGGTAGGTAGGAAGCATTCATGTTTTCAAAAATTGAATCTGAAGGCCTCACAGCCAAAACATTATTCAATAGATGATACACTTGCTCCAATAGATTAGACATTTGGAGCTAGAGTGTGTGTGTGTGTGTGTGGGGGGGGGGTATGGTAATGGTATGGTATGGTAATGGTGTGTGTGTGTGTGGCATCTTCTTACTTGTAGGCATTCATGTTTTTATCAGCTTTGCACTAGCCTGGCTCCGCCTGTCTACATACATGCTACATCCACTCAATTACATTTCCCTACAGTACTCCGAAGTCAGAGAGTGTGGTATCCAGGCTAGCTTTGCACAGGCTAATTTGGATAATTATTTGTGCTGTTGGGTTGGGTCTTCCCACCACAGCCAAACCTCTCAACACCAACCCTCTCAACACCAACTTCTCAACACCAACCCTCTCAACACCAAACCTCTCAACACCAACCCTATTAACACCAACCCTCCCTCTCAACACCAACCCTCTCAACACCAACCCTATTAACACCAACCCTCTCAACACCAAACCTCTCAATACCAACCCTCTCAAGCAAGCCATGTTATCTGGCAATGGACACATTATAACACATCAGGATGTGCTACATTTATATTACTATGCTGCTTACGACGTAAAAGCTACTAAGTTTTCAGATCTAAACAAGTTTTAACATGCTGTATCTATTGCATTGACATAGGTTCCCTGGATCTATATATATATCTAGGTTCTGATGGGGTGAGGCTTCGTGTATTGTTGACTTACGTAAGTTGGGTGTTATGTCTGAATGGCACGCTCTTCTTGAGAGACTGTCAGGACAAGATTGGCCACTTTAGCTGCATCTCATGCTCAGCGGCACAGCTCAGCAGCTCAGAGTGTCTGTCAGACTCTCTTGTTTAAGTAAACACAGACACACACTAGGGCTGGGCGATATGGCTGAAAACTGTATCACGAAAGTATTTCATATCAGTCGATATCGATAATTATTGATTTTTTTTTAATCCATTTCAGATAAGGACCAGAAGGAAAAAAAAGTTCAATTTAAACACTTTTATTTTAAACTTAACCTTCCTCTGATTTTATTCACCTCAGTTATCAATCAAAGCAAACAGGGAAAAGAAATAGCAACACAATCATGAAAAACACTCAAAAAATAAATGTGCACATAAGTCTGAATGAAAAGCAGCACTGGTTGAAGCCTGGAAATATTGTAAACAAAGTAGCTTAATTTGCTATATCATAGTCTACTGGTAAGACTGTTCAGTTTCCCCACATGTGTTTAAGTTTCAAATGAATACTTTTTCTCCTTGGGACAGGCCCGTTTGAGTCTTGGAAAATACTTTACCATTTGCATCGGGATTGAGATGATTAACTTAGCAGTCAATTTGAATACAACAGTTTTGAACAAATTTGTGCAGCATGCTAATGATGCTAACCGGATTTAATAGCAATTTAGCCAGTTGTCTTGCACGATTGTGAATGTTTGGATTACATGTGCATGCTGAGGAGGGATGCGCCTGTTGAGAAGGGAAAGAGAGAGAGAGAGAGAGAGAGAGAGAGTGCACGGGGCAGGGACTCATTGAGAGTCTGTGTTGAGGTTGGTAGGCCTACTTCTATCGCCTACTCTGGCAGTTGCACATACAATGCAAGATATATTTAGCCTATTTTTTTATGGCAACGTAAGGGAGGTGTGCGTTGCTTTTAATTATCGATTGTTCTTTCGAACATATTTTTTATTGATATCGATTACATGTCTATTGCGATACATATCGCTATCGTTTTATCGCCCAGCCCTAACACACACCCACAAAGACTTTCTCGAACACACACACACACATACACACACAGGCAGTGTTGTCATGTAACGGAGTACAAATACTTTGTTACTGTACTTAAGTAGAAATTTCACGTATCTGTACTTTACTTCACTATTTAAATTTATGTCAACTTCCACTTTTACTCCACTACATTTCCTAGATAAAATGTATACTTTTACTCCGTTATATTTTCACTAAGCATCTTCGTTACTCGTTACTAAAACATAAAATTAGAAAAAAATGTGTGCGACTGCAATAAGGTTTGGCTTATCACTGCTCCTAGATTGCATTACGCGACGCTTTTGCACGCCATCTTGCCTCTATTTCAGCTCTTGTTGGTTGCTAAAGGAGGAGGACGCACAACTGAAACCGCCATGGAAGCACGAAAGCACCTACTGGAGGACCTCCGTTATCATAGAGCGACCACCCGGCGATAGTGGTGAACTAGGTGAACAGGGTAGTGGTGAATATAATGTCATACACCCGCCGTCGTGTTTGCAAGAAATGTTTCTGTACACCGCTACCTGCCCTAGCGGCCTGTGAAAGGCTATTTATCCATAGCATCGCGAGGAGTTGTCTTCAGTCCAAGAAGAGTAAGACTGAATCAGGCCCGGGGTGGGTAATCGGAGAAATCCCCGTGGGCCGCTTCACTTTTGGCCCGGTCGAGGAAACAAATATTGACATTTGTCACGCTAGTCTATCTTTTCTTAAAGTAGGACACGCCCGCATTCTGTGCATGACACCAATGCAATGCCTCTGCATGGGTTGTAGCCCTACGGAGGGAGTTCTCCTCCTCCCAAAAAGAGTTGGTTGGGTCCATATAGCCCGTCTTTTCCAAAAAGTTTTCTCAGATAATGGATAGCCAAGCCGGCCCTACAGTAGACACAAGCGTCAGGAAGGATGGAGGGTAGAAAGAGGCCAGGAGAGACTGAGCAGCAGATCAACCAGTCGACCACTGAAAATGATGAGCCCGAAATTAGTGATGAGGAGGCCATGACTACAGGGACAAGTAGAGAGGATAAATTAAAGTTATTTAATGTAAGAAAGAGCAATTACCCTACATGATAAACCTATATGCCTTGTTTGCTCAGAAGAGGGTGTAGTAAAGGAGTAGGCTAAATCACCAAACAACAATGTAGCCTACCCATGCAAAAAACATAGCCTAAACATTAGTTCAATAGGCCTCTTTATGGAAGCATGGGATAGGCTACATTTCAAAGGCTTTCTTTCTTTCTTTCTGTTTTGGTAACTTGTGAAATATTTTTTGTTAACTTCTCAGTTGAAGTGAATTATTATATAACCTTTACACATTTGTTGAACCATGGTACTAATAAAAACTACAGGATAGCAAGAGCTGAAATGTTGCTTAATTTATCCAATTTCCACCACTATGGTCGGTCTTGGGCCTGAAACTCCCGGGCACTGAATTCTGGCAACTTTGAAAACCAGCTTCTTTTGAAGATGAACAGACATCTTTTCAGTTTCAACTAATGACTGGCATATTAGTAGCTGCTGGACATGGTGGCCTGTGTGTGTGTGTGTGTGAGTGACGGTGACCTGGGGAGTAAGCCCTAGAAATGCTCATGCCACATGACCAAAATGTTCTTCCTACAAGCAGGTCATTTTTTTTGTGAAAGAAATAAGTTATTTATTTTTCATATCAGAGAATTGTGCCTATAAAGTCCTAGAAAAGAATGTGATTTGATTTGATGAGTGAGATTAAGAAGATATGGGAACTCTGAATATGCTTTATGCTTTACTATAAGAAAGCCAAAATAAAGTTTACAATAAAAGTTCAAAATAAAACCGCTTGCTTTTTACTTTTTACTTTTACTTCAAATACTTAAGTACATTAAATATCAGAAAATTACTTTTGATACTTAAGTACAGTATATATCAGATACTTTAAGACTTTTACTTAAGTAATATTCTAAAAGGCAACTTTCACTTCTACCAAAGTCTTTTTCTAGTACGATTCTTGTACTTTTACTCAAGTATTGCTTTCTAGTACTTCATACAACACTTTATACAACACAACGCTAGCTAGCCAGCTAATTAAACTGTTTAAATTATTAAAATTTCCCTTGGGATGACTAAAGTATCTATCTATATATCTATATATCCATCTGTCTACCTGTGCACACACCTTGGAAACTAGATGATAATGATGATGGTAGTTGTGAATAGTAGCAACCAATGTCTGAAGTACCATCACAGAGGCTAGCTAGGTAGCTACAGAGCCCGTTTACGGAGAGCCGGATCACTCCCTATTAACTCCATTGTACCTGCAATCTGCTTCAGTTCCGCTAGGGGCGATCACGAATAAGTGCAAAAACAATGGGGGACTATGGAGCTAGACGGCTAAATGTGTCTCTTTCACATGGTTGTCGTTGAAAAATCGAAGATTGGATTTTGGTTTCTGCAAGATCCATATGGATTATAGGTCAAAAGTTGAATGAATGAGTACTTACATCCTTTCAATTTCTTACAGGTTGGGTCTTTGTTGCCCACAACTCACTAGCTTTCTGCTAATGAATGACGTCATTACACAATGACGTGTGTATTTTCTCTGCCCCCTCTTTTGCATGCAACATTCAAATTTCTGGCCAAAAAAATATATCCAGAGAAAAGTGGATTTGAGGGGTACAGCTCCATAGCCCTCCATTAATTCTGCACTTATTCGTGAGCGCTCTCATGTGGAACCAGAAAAGGAACTGCAACCAGTTCAGAAACAGGAAGTTTCCCAAGAGTGGCGGTTCTCCCCTTATTAGACATTCTCTGGTAGCTACTAGTGTTTCTTACTGCAGCTTCTTCTGCTGTGTAACGTAGTTAGAGTTAGTCTTTTCACA
>NC_063208.1:6249006-6251506 GCF_017589495.1 Alosa alosa
ACTACTACGGCGAAATCCTAAGATATCTGAAAAAGAAAGGACTCATACCTCCTCCAAGTGTATTGAGTCATTTGTGTTGAATTCGGTGCACTTTTGTAGTGTGCAGATCAATTCCGGGTTCTAAACTTCCTACATAATTATTATTTTTTATAGTCAGTAAAATAGTAGGCCTACTTTGTGTGATTAAGTCCTTTATTGATTGTTATAGTTCATTTACATTGTGTTGTGTTTTGGCAATAAAGTAGCTTTAAATAGCCAAACTAGGCTAGATCAAGGTCAGTTTTGAAATTACTGCATGCTGTATTACTGCACTGAATGCTATGCAGAGGGGCCTAATCTTTAGGCCATCTTATGTACAGTATAGGCTACCCTAGGCCTTCCCGTGATCATGGGATTTCTTTGACAGTTGCAAAGGGAAAAATGTGAGGATAGTCTTCTTTGCGCCCAGTGTACAAGTACGACGTTACCACCACTCAGGTCTTCGTCAGATAGGCCTACACCATTACCTGTTGCAATATATCTGTGCGCATTCCTACATGACTTCTATTTCTTTGATAACATGATTTGCTACCACGTAACAATAAGCCGCAATTATTATTAGGACTCAACACGCTTTGGTGGTATTATATGCTGTGTGCTTTAATTAGCGCATTTCGGGTAGCCTATCCTACATCTGGGCAATAATTATTGAACAAATTGCAGTCTACATGCCATGACAAATATGACCAGTAGTAGGCCTACCGTGAACATTGCGCTTTCATCACGTTAGCACCCTATGATTACAGCTCGTTACGTCTCGTCAAAATGATTACAGCTCGTTATGTCTCGTCAAAATTAATTGATGAAGGAAGGTTAAACTTTATCCCAGAAAACCATACTCGTTTCACTTAGGCTAGACTAAAACAGAAGAGAAGAACTTGGCACTAACCATGTAGTCGTGTTTTCTATAGCATATTCGTTAACCTGTCGTTCTTTGAACTCTTTAAAAATGTTGGGATATGTCTTGGTGTTTAGCCAAGTTCCATGCGTAGCCTACTGCTTTTAAATGACTTTGAAACATATTTTACGAACGGGCCTCTGTGTACCTGATGGCTTGCCTTCAATATTCGCGATGTATCTGAAATAGTTCCAGATTTCACCTTTTGTTTTATCCACAAGGCCGAGGACTGTCGGCAAAGAATTATGTTGACGTTGCCTGCGCACTCACTCACTCAGAGCTGCCTGCTGGACATGCCCACTTGCCTAGATGCGTGCAAGGAGCAGTGAGAGCAGCAGTTCACACGGACACAGAACATTATTATTTTAATAAAGTATCGATTCTAAAAACGTCGGAAATCGTATCGTTTTTTGCATGAAGGCATCATGATACCTTTTTAGTATCGATACACCGTGCAACACTAGTCACAAGTGGTCAGTTCTAAATAACAGTTTCTCAAACCACTGGCTCAGGAGGTCAGTATAAGTAAGTATAAGTATATATACTCTTTTGATCCCGTGAGGGAAATTTGGTCTCTGCATTTATCCCATTCCGTGAATTGTGAAACATACACAGCACACAGTGAACACACAGTGAGGTGAAGCACACACTAATCCCGATGCAGTGAGCTGCCTGCTACAGCGGCTCTCGGGGAGCAGTGAGGGGTTAGGTGCCTTGCTCAAGGGCACTTCAGCCGTGGATGTGGGGCATGGGAGAGCAGTGCTCAACCACTTCCCCCACCCACATTTTTCCTACTGGTCGGGGATCAAACCGGCAACCCTTCAGTTACAAGCCCAAAGCCCTAACCAGTAGCTGTCCCCAAAGGGACACGCATATCTTTTGCATTGTAAATGATAATGTGTTTGATGCATCTCTTATAACGAATGTGACATTGGTGCTAATGGAATCGAAGCAGAAGTGGTCAAATGTGTTTGTACACCTTGGACACATGTTTGAATGGTGATGTGTCCTGGCTGACCACTTGTAATCAGATCGCCCAAAACATATTCTAAAAATCTAGTGCGACAGAATATAATAGATTAGAAGTGAGCGAATAGAATAGAAGTAATCATGGATTACTGTATGGTACTCCGGTAAATCATACATTTTCAGTTGGAAGTCTGCATTTCAAGTGAGAGAAAAAAAAAACTTATTGGTTTAGCAAATATCCATCAACATATTTAGTGTTGCAATGTGATCCTAATGTAATCTCTGTTAGAGTAAAATGTTGAATTTTAATTGGTTTGTAATTCTGCTCAGTAATCAGACTAATATTGGCTTATGTCAAGCCCTGCCGTTGGGATCTCTCCCATCCCTGCGCTGCACTCACTCAAAGAGCTTTGTTGTGCTTTGCAGCTTCCATTCCACAACATGCCCTCCTCCAATGACTTATCTGCTGAATTAATTACTTTTAATTAGATATTAATATTTGGATTTGTGGAGATGTGTATGTGCTGCCACACAGACTATATTTGGCTCCAGCAGTCGCAGAGTTGTTTACTCCTTGTCAGGCAGAGTCAGTTT
>NC_063208.1:6256506-6259006 GCF_017589495.1 Alosa alosa
GTGAGGGAAATTTGGTCTCTGCATTTTTCCCAATCCATGAATTAGTGAAACACACACAGCACACAGTGAACACACAGTGAGGTGAAACACACACTAATCCCTGTAGTATCTAAGTGAGCTGCCTGCAACAACAGCGGCGCTCGGGGAGCAGTGAGGGGTTAGGTGCCTTGCTCAAGGGCACTTCAGCCATGCCTACTGGTCGTGCGTGCGTGCGTGTGTGTGGTCTGAGTACCTACCTGAGAAGTGCTCTCTAATGAACCTCCCCATCACTAATGAATTGATTCTATAATCCTGCCCTGTTTGCAGAGTGATTAAATGGTCCTGTAGAAACATAATTGTCCTGAGTTCCTCTTCAGAGTGATTAAATGGTCCTGTAGAAACATAATTGTCCTGAGTTCCTCTTCAGAGTGATTAAATGGTCCTGTAGAAACATAATTGTCCTGAGTTGCTCTTCTATTCCTCTATGCAATATGTGCTCTTTTGCCATCATAATGCATCTTCACTAGTCATCTCATTCCTTCTGTCACTTCTCTCTCTCTCTCTCTCTTTCTCTCTCTCTCTCACGCTATGCTGTCATTTCTCAGAAGTTATCTCATTGTGTCTTCCATTGATTGATCAAAAATATGGATCACTCGAAATAGATCTCTGACTGACTTTGTCCTCTCCTCTCCCCCTTCTTTTTCTTCCATTCCCCCATCTCTCTCTCTCTCTCTCAGTTCAATTCAATTCACTTTTTGCAAAAATATATACAGTAGGCCTATAGGAATTTAGAAAAACATCAAAACGTAAAATAACAAAGCAGCATATATATGTGATCAGAAACATAAACACACAGGTACAAAACAAATAAAATAAAATGAATGGAAGGGGATGGTGTAACAAGCAGACCAGGGGTAGAGGTTTTGTGTTGTAGCAGGGGGATTACATTTAAGGAAAGCTTTCTCTCACCCTGTGGAGTGTGTGTCTGTCTGTCTGTCTGTCTGTCTGTCTGCCTGTGGAGTGTGTGTCTGTCTGTCTGTCTGTGGAGTGTGTGTGTCTGTCTGTCTGTCTGTCTGTCTGTCTGTCTGTGGAGTGTCTGTCTCTCTGTGTCTGTCTGTCTGTCTGTGGAGTGTGTGTCTGTCTGTGGAGTGTGTGTCTGTCTGTCTGTCTGTCTGTGGAGTGTCTTTCTCTCTGTGTCTGTCTGTCTGTCTGTCTGTCTGTCTGTCTGTCTCCCGCTGTGTTTTTGTTTCTCATTATTGCACACTTCACTTTGAGTGTTTATGTGGCTCTGTTTAGAGTTTTTATTGTGAGAGAGATTGTCTGATATTGTCATTGTTGTCTGTTGTCTTTCATCTCAGCATTGCACTGCTCAGATTGACTTCAGATATGCTCCCACAATGCAACAGTACTATATTTATCTGTAATTTATCTGCCTTTCTCTCTCTTTCTCTCTCTCTCTTTCTGTCTCTCCCTCCATTACAGATTGATATCCAACAAGTGATGGTGTACTGCGATGCATCTCTGGCCATTCAGGAAGCCTGCTGTGAGATTCCCGGGGCGCGGGTGAGGCAATCCCGCGCAATTGACCTTCACACACACACACACACATGCACAAAAATACATACAAGCACGCACACACACAGACGCACAGCACACACACACACACACACACACACACACACACACACACACACACAGACGCACAGTACACACAGACGTGCACACACACACACACACACACAAACACACAGAACCAAAAACACATTCACTCTCTTTCTCACATACACACACACACACACACACATGCACATGCACACACACACACACACACAACACACACACACACACTGGCAGGATGCAGTGCTCCATGCAATCCCACCAGGTGTTTTGTAGTATACTCCCCAAAGCTCTCTGCGCTCTTAAGGTAACTGCAGACTGGACAGAGTTATAGCTATAGCTTAGCCTGGGTGTTCCCATGCTGCCTTGCGCGCGATTTGATTCACGCTGCTAAGGCAGCCTGTAGACCATGGAGCAAATTGAGATTGAGATAGGGGACCAATCACAGAACAAGGGGGAAAGCAAGACGATGATGAGCTATGCACAGACGCATTTGATAGACATCCGTGGCACCCAATAAACGGATCTGGGCATTTTTTTCAAATACGAGAAAATTAACGTTTGGTTCCCAGACCACGTCTCATTGAGAAGTGGTGGCGCTAGCCAGGCTAGCTATAGCTGTGATGCCGAATGACCACTGAGTCGCCTTGTGCTGCCTTTGCGTTGCACAAAATGTTTTTTTGCCAGTGCGCACACAGCGACAACTGCCCACTCTCAACTAGCATGTACTGTAGACTAAAGCTACATCCTGCCGCTGCTTTGATAATAAGTTGCAAATGACATTGGTATTGTCAGTTCTGGGTCTCTTGGTTGTGGAAGAAAGAAAGAAGTTGAGGATAAAAAAAATGAAACTGTCTAAAAAAACGCTAAATAGCGGATTGATTACACTATGCTTCTTAGCAAC
>NC_063208.1:6264006-6266506 GCF_017589495.1 Alosa alosa
AACTTCCTGATAGAGAAGACAAACCATTTTGTGGAATGATGCATCATCATATGAGATTTGCAACGATGTGACTCAAAAACAGTCTTTGGTAGCATAAGTGACATGTCGCTCTGCAACATGCCACTCGTTGTCTAGCTGTGCAGCATTCTAAAACGTCCTTAATTCGGGACCATTAGCCTGTCGTTTGTTTCAATTTGGGACCTTGCAGTCGAATTGTCATTTGTTTATTCAAAGTCTCATGTCCAAGGTAGCCTGGGCTATTCGAAGTGTAAGTTTATTGCACATCATTTTATGTCATTTTGAATAGCCACTGCATACCCGTGTGATACCAGAATACCAGAATGATTTTATGCAAATAAGCTGCATACAGGGAATCTTTATTGTTGATGTCAGACATGATAATCATCCAAACTTCTTGTATCTTGACCCGTGCTGTGCCCTGATTCAGTGCTGCCAAATCTCCACTTACCCCCTCTGTCTCTGGTCCTGCGCTGTGCTGTGTGAGAGGAGGAGTGGCTACAGTAGAGCAGAGAAGGCCAATGTGTGCTTCTTTACTGATATATTTAATGATATCTTTTGCATTTCTTATCCAAACAACGTCAAACTTGGCACTGCCCTTACACCTGCCCGTAGCAAGACACATGCCACGTCTGAAATCAATCGGAAGAACTGTTCAAGAGATATGTGAATAACTGATAGACAGACGTTCCTGTCATTTATAGATAGATGATTTATTGTAGGTCGGGGATAACTCCATACAATGAGAGACAAATATTTGCTTTAGAGATGCGTTTATGAGATTTTGAATTCTGTGTGACATTTTGCTGGAGATTTGAGGCATTTTGCATTTAGTGTGAGCAATAGTGGGATTTGTGTGTAGTTTTGAAAAACAGACAGAGTTTAGAAACTGTATGTTGTAAAACAGTTGTAAAAAAAACTGTAAGCAAAGGCTTCGCCTCAGAGCAGATTGACATGCAACGCTGGGTGAGTGTGCTGTTGATCCCTTGATTAGTTACCGTATCTGTATCTCTTGACGATAACTGCTGAAAAATAGAATGGACATAAGTGACATTCTTATGTGTGAGTTCCGTAGACCTTGATGATGAGTTTCACCAAGGATGATGCATAAACAGATATTTTGTCCGAGGCCTTCACAGTCCAAATTGATGGATGCAAAATCAGCAGTGTTTACGAAGGGAAGCCTGAAGAGTTTGGGGTCTCAGAACTGCAGTGGTGAACTTTAGTGTTTACAGAATAGAATGTTCAGTCCCATCCAACAGTGTCACTGTTGTAACTGAGTGTAACTGCGATGTCAAAACGGATGGGGAAAACATTGCAGGCTGTCCTGTGAAGAACTGGCTTGTGGCCTTCATTTGCTCTGCCTCCCTGTGTGCCTGTGTGGCTGTGTTCTTCTGCTTTTGACTTCTGCAGTGTGTGTGTGTGTGTGTGTGTGTGTGTGTGTGTGTGTGTCTGTATGCTGCCAACTTGTTGACATACTTTTGATGGTAGCTTTTCACTAGGGGTAGAATGTGGTAGGCTATAATAAAACATTTTTACTTTTTATTTGCCTATGTGTGTGTGTTTGTGAGATTATTACGTAAAGCTGACGAAATAATACATATAATAGCTATAATCCATTTTGTTTACATATAATAGCTATAATACATTTTGTTTACTTTTTTATTTGCCTGTGTGTATGTGTGTGTGTTTGTGAGATCATTACGTAAAGCTGACGAAAGCTTTGCCGGAACTCTACAGACCAATCTATAGGGCCTCTTGAAAAGTTCTAATTAGTCACCACAGCATCGTTCAGAATTAGTGCAAGGTTCTAAGGTTCCGTTAGATGCTGCACATGCACATGCCTCTTGAGAAGTTCTAATTAGTCGCCACAGCAGTTAGATGATGGACTTCCTGCATGCACATGCACACACAGAGACAGACAAACACACACACACACACACACACACACACACATCCATTGCATGAGCATAGCATTGGCAATCACTGTTTTCTCATATGATGGACCCTAGGGCTGTAATGATATGCGATTCGAAACCGAAATCGCGACACTTATATCCACGATACTGTGTCGCGGTGTGAAAAGCCAGAACCGCGACACACCCTAGTGTTTCATGCTTACGTGGCTGCATAAACAACACACATCTCCCGCTTTACTTACCGGTAGCCTACGTTATCCAAAAATAATTAAATAAATAATTTCATACCTCTCGTTGCTTTCACTGTAGATTGTTCAACTTTACCAAACAGTATATAGTAGGTGTAAATTCCCTCTCCTTGCCCGGCTCTCTCTCGCGCTCGCTCACTCTCCCTCCCTCTCCTGCTCAATGAACACGCGCGACTCGGCCAACACAATACAAATAAAACAGTCACAATCGTGAAAGCAAGGACGCATAGAAGACGACTAGCTAAATTATTATTAAATCCGCTTAGCATCATTAGCATGCTGCACATATTTGTTTAAAACTCTTGCAATCAAGTT
>NC_063208.1:6279006-6284006 GCF_017589495.1 Alosa alosa
TATATTTAGCTGCTAACGTTAGCCAGCTGGGTGAGCTCATTGATGATGTTTGCTTGCAGCAACACATGAATATATGTACTGATTACGATGAGTTAACGTGACATAAGTTAGCTGGTAGCAGCTAAACCTCCACGTTAACGTTAACCAGCAACACATCATCTTCAGCCTAACATTGTGACAGTAACATACTAGGCCTAGCACTACTAGCTTAATGTTTTATATAAATTATATGAATATAATAAACTGTAACTTACTGAGAACTAAGGTAGGCCTAATATAAACGAGACTGCCAAAACGTTAACGTAACATAAAACTTAATGCCACCTTCACAGCAACAGCAACTATGATAGCTAGCCTAACGTTACTTACTTAGTTGATCCAACAAGCATGGATGAGTTTGTAAGTTAGACAGTACAACGCATATAGACTGTACACATGCCCGAATTTAATGTAGTACAATTTCACAATGAAACATTAACGTTACATAAATAAATGCTTGCTTACCATTAAGGTGGAGCTGCGAACTTGACAGAGTGCTGAACACCGTTGGTCTGACTGACTGAACTGTAGCTCAAAATGATCTCCGTCACGGACAGTTCAAACGTCGTCGTCGTGCACGCTTTTCAATCACCACGTCAAAATTTCCCAGTAAACCATAAATCCATGACTTTTCAATATCTTTTTCAAAATGATGATTTTGATGGAAAATCAACATAATATCAATGTCACCTTGCTATCTGGGAGCTTAACTTTGTATTTATGTGCAAAAAGAAAACAGAAAACCCCAACTGATTTTCCGCCATGTTTTTTCAAAATTTTCAAAAAGCTGACAAGTGAGGGAGGAGTCAGATTTATTACTGTGTTTGTACTGCAGCAAATTTTTATTACTGTACTTTGACCATTTTTGACCATAATTCATAGCGAAACTACAGCAACATACTGTATTCACAAATACAGTACACATTTTTCTCAAAAACAGCAGTGATGCTGTGAAAATCACAGAATCTTGTTACAGTGCATTTGATTATAAGTAAGCCCATTTGATTATAAGTAAGCCCATTTGATTATAAGTAAGCCCATTTGTGTGTTTATGAAGTAAATTGCAGTGTTCTCTTGTGTGCTTGTGTGTGTGTGTGTGTGTGTGTGTGTGTGTGTGTGTGTGTGTGTGTGTGTGTGTGTGTGTGTGTGGTGTGTGTGTGTGTGTGTGTGTGTGTGTGTGTGTGTGTGTGTGTGTGTGTGTGTGTGTGTGTGTGTGTGTGTGTGTGTGTGTGTGTGTGTCTGTGTGTCCATGTGTGTATCCATGTGTGTGTGTGTGTGTGTGTGTGTGTGTGTGTGTGTGTGCTGTGTGTATCTCATAAATTTCCTGTGCTTCAGTGTACTGAAGGACCCAAGGGCCAAAAGGGAGAGAAAGGCGAGTCGGTAAGTAACCTAAAGGGGGCGCTGTTTCTCATTCACTCACGAAAGATAAATTAAATCTCAATTACCGGTAACTGGCAAGTGGCCATCTACAGTCACAGCTAAAGCTCCAGTCAACTTTCTTTTGGTGATTTTTATCAGTTATCATAATCAGTGATCTGACAGTATTATAGTTATTTTGGTGTTTTTTATCAGTTATCGTAATCAGTGATCACAGTATTATAGTTATTTTGGTGTTTTTTATCAGTTATCGTAATCAGTGATCTGACAGTATTATAGTTATTTTGGTGATTTATTATCAGTTATCGTAATCAGTGATCAGACAGTATTATAATTCTGTTTTCTGAAAGATCTCGCATGTAAGAGTCCACTGTCTCTTCTTAGGGGCTACCTCTAAACTGGGCGGATGGCCTTGGACCAAGGGTAAGTCGAGAAAGTTATACTATTCAGTTAGAAATTGAAAGCCCACCAGATCGCCTGCTTGAGCTAGTTCTAGAATGTTAATCAAGCAATGTTAGCCAGAGTTCCTAAATGTTTAAAGTTCTGCCATTATGGACACAAATGTGGATGTACATTAGATCGGTTAGATTCTCCACAAATCAATCGTTCAGTTCATTTTATAGAAGCCATGAGCACAAGTTGTGAATTGTGTCATGTGAAGTGCATTGCTTACTGTCTGATAACTTTGTTCCTTAAACAAAGACACTGTCTCTCGGAGCTAGATCAAACAAAGCTAGATCAAACGAATGATTCGTATTTGAGCCGGGGTTATTAATCAAGGTTTTATGGTAAATCCATCCTCTCTCTCTCTCTCTCTCTCTCTCTCTATCTCTCTCTCTCTGTGTCCTTCTGTCTGTCTGTCTCTCTCCCCCCCTCTCTCTCTATCCCTCTCTCTCTCTCTCTTTTCTCCCTCTCTCTCTCTCTCTCTCTCTCTCCAGGGAGAAAAAGGAGAGAAAGGGGAGATTGGTGCTCATGGCTCACCTGGCCGTGCAGGCAAAGATGTAAGTGCCCCCCACTTCCTGTACGTCTCTGTACATTTTATATACCGGTAGATGTGTTATAGATTTCTCAATATACATTTCTCAATATCTATATATATGACATGTCCAAATATCTATAGATATGTTATAAACATGACCAGATGTCTATAGATATGTTCTACCCATCCACAGTGGATATCTATAGACATCTCTGTGTGCATCTGTTGGCTTCTTATTCTGCAAGCCCTCTACTTTGGCTCAAGTACATCCTAAGTCCTTTTTAAAGCCTTGGCGCCTGTTGTCCAGTCCGATTTGCAGAAGGCGTGGAGTAGAATAACCGTTTGGAAAAAGGATTTGCAGTAAGCGAGAGGGATTTCACTTCTCTGGCCTTCGCCACAGCGACTCAAAGTGACACATCATAGTGGCCTTATGCTGCACACAAATGCTTTTATCCATTTGAACTAGTTAGAGGATATTAAGACACGCAAACACACATGTACACACACAAACACACACACACAAACACACACACACACACACATATCACAACCCCCACACACACACACACACACACACACACACACACCACACATATTTCACAACCACACACACACACACACACACACACACACATACTGGTATTAGCTCGCAGTTTCTGTGGAGTCCTTCACAATGGCTCCTGCATTCCCTGAGTCAGGCTGCATCGAAGAGAATTATGAAGAATTATCGCGTAATCCTCCTTCCCATTGATGTGTGTTTCCCTCTTGAGTTATCTCTTTAGGATGCTAAGTCCTCTTAATGCCTCATAGATTACACTGAAGCAACAAAGCCCACAGAATCAATGCAGGCCTGCCTATTCATTTAAATGGATTGCAGAGGCTTAATAAGGTGGATTTGAGCACCGCAATCTTTGTCATTCAACAGGGTACTACTGATGCAATCGAATCAAAGGAAAACTTGTATACTTGTATTTTAGCAATAAGTCTAGATGTTGTAGAGATTGTTGATGCAACGTGTGGTTGATTGATGCAGTTTTTTTTTATGTTCCTTTTCTTTTTTTATGTTTCTTTTTGCTTGTTTATTGATTTGACTAAGTACTACTTGAGAGGTGCACTAACTGACTGAAGTGCCTTGGTGGTAATCATAGGTGGGCTTTTAACCTGTGGGCGCACAAAGATGATGTCATAGATACACAACGATAATATCTTAGCAACGCAATGTTTTTTTTTTTTTCCCTGCAGGGGCGAGCCGGATCCATTTGTCTGATTGGACCGAAAGGACTAAAGGTCAGTTTCCTCATTTTGAAATTATTTCTTCATATCTGTTCACTTGTGAGAGCTATTAAAGGACATTTCATTTAGTTGATACCAGTTTAATTTCAATTTCAAAATGAAATGATGGAAACATTTTGATGAATCAAAATCTTCCCAGAGTAGCCCATGTATTAGTATAGTATATAATCTTATCTGTATATTGTTATGAATACAGTATATAATCCGAGAGGAAGCTGCTGTAGACTCTGTAGAACCAGGAAAGAATATTGTGTTCCGTTTTAATAGCAATTCTGGCTCATTAGGAATGGTTGAAGTTGCTCATTTGGATTAGTTGAAGTTGAAGTTGCTCATTAGGATTGGTTGAAGTTGAAGTTGCTCATTAGGATTGGTTAAGGTTGCTTATTTGGATTGGTTGAATTTGAAGTTGTTCATTAGGATTGGTTGAAGTTGCTCATTTGTGATTGGTTGTCCCTTCAGGGTTCTCGTGGAGAGGTCGGACCGGAGGGGTTAGCGGGAGAACCGGGGGCCCCTGGGAAGCCTGGTCTGCCTGGAGTCGGAAAGCCAGGACCACCGGTGAGTTCCTACCAATCAGAATCAGAAAAATCCAGAGCTTTATACCATACGCATACATATGCATGCACCCTCAGTCCCCCCAAAATTCACTTCAGAGTCGGAGCAACCGGAACTGCATGCATGAGACACATTTTCTGGGAAGTAGTTGAGTAGTTGCAACTTGAATGTTTTTCTTCATTTTCCTCAAGGTGCTTTGGGTAAAAGCGTCTGCTAAATAACTAAATGTTAAAGTAAAAGTTCCATAACTTCTTTCTTGTCACAATTAGTCAACTTTTTCGGCATTCGCTGTCATTTACACCAAATCTATTCCACCTTGCACATCACTCAAGACCACATCACATCTCATCACTCTGAAATGGATCCCATCAGACTGCAAGAGTGATGAGAGACTAGGGAATGTTAATGCAGTTCAGCAATTACAGGCAAAATAACCGTTGGCGATGCGAAGCGTTTCGAGAAGTTAAAACAATTGAAACTTTTGAAGCGACAGGTGACGAGCAAATCGCAAGCAGTGTGTGTTGATGTCTGTGCTGCTATCAACTGCCTGAGCTCACGCATCAGCAAACTTGTGTGTGTGTGTGTGTGTGTGTGTGTGTGTGTGTGTGTGTGTGTGTGTGTGTGTTCATCTCATGAACACGCCTTGGGATACACAGAAGACAGCATAGAAGCACCCGGCCTTCTCACCGAACAGCATAATTGTGCTGGCGACTAGTGTCATGAGGTTATCTTGACTGTCCTGACTGCAACAACGCTGACA
>NC_063208.1:6286506-6289006 GCF_017589495.1 Alosa alosa
TTGTGTGTGTGTGTGTGTGTGTGTGTGTGTGTGTGTGTGTGTGTGTGTGTGTGATGTGTATGTGTGAGAAAGAGAGGGGGGGGGCTTTGGTTGAGTTTTACTACTTTGTGTGTGTGTGTGTGGGGGGTGTTGAGTGTGTTGTACTACTTTGTGTATCTGTGTGTGTGTGTGTGTGTGTGTGTGTGTGTGTGTGTGTGTGTGTTTCCACCTGCTTATGTGTGTTTCACCAAATGTCCCTGATTTCACTAATACTGTCGGCTAGTGTTTAATGAGCGATAGCCAGCCTAATGATGCTATTAAACCTGCTCACTAAGCAAAGCCTTCCACAGACACACTTACGTTCCTCCAACACACCACTGACCTGTGATTAGGACACCATCCCACTCTCTCATCTCACAGATGCACTTCTTCAGATAACAAGCTTACTCTTTTGTACTTAGATCTTAATCAGCTACTGCACTAGGTGCATGCAGGAGTGTTTGCCAATGAAATTAGTTCCTTGGATAAACATTTGTGCCCCCAAATTATAAATACCCATGCCAACTTTTGATTTATAGTGTGTTTTTATTTGACTAATTGGTTTCCATGCCTGGAGATTCCAGAGATGTAAATGAAAGAACAGTACTATTTCTCTGTTTTTATTGACCAATTAAGAAATCAAATTAAATCAAAATGTGTCCTTGGGTATGACCAATTATAGGTTTTTGGTAAATAACATCATAATGTTATGTACTGGTACACCCCTCCCTCAGAAGTATACTACACAGTACAACACACTACAAATAAAGAATGACTTGAGTACAATCTACTGAGGTAAGTTAATATATCTAAACTAAATATCAATTGCACTTCTGGTTAGACGGAAACTGCATTTCGTTGTCTTTGTACTTGTACTCTGCGCAGTGAAGTTGAATCTGATCTAAGTAAGGCATAATGGACGACACGGTGGTCTGTTAACAGAAATTAATGCACAGTCGAGGTTGTAAAACGGCCCGTAAGTGCATTAATGTCAGACAGTGGGAAATTCAACAAAGCAGTGGAATAATCTAATCTAATCTAATCCAATCTAATCTAAACATGTGTATGTTTTTGATCTTGTGTGTGTTGCAGGGCGATTCCTGTGGTCCATGCCCTGCAGGTTTCGGAGGCGAGGGGGCGTTGGGCTCTAAGGGGGAGACAGGAGCCCCAGGGATCGGAGAGCGCGGACCGAAGGTGAGTGTGGAGGAGCCTCAGCAGAGATACCCTCATATCATTATTAGACATACACACAGAGGTGCAGAAAGATAGATGGAAACACAGACAGACAGGTAGACAGACAGGTAGACAGACAGGTAGACAGACAGGTAGACAGACAGGTAGACAGACAGGTAGAAAGACCGGCAGATAGACAGGCAGATAGACAGGCAGGCCAGTGGTGAATGTGGAGGCATAGAGTGCAGGGGTGGGCAAACTTTGCCCACATTGGGGGCCACATTGGGTTTTGTAAATGGCCAGTCGTCGTTCCCCCCCCCCACCACCCAAAAAAAAAAAGTTTTAGAATATGAATTGTTTAAAAAAATACTGCTAATTTGTAGCCTAGAAATCTAGACGCACCCTAGCCGCGGCAAATTAATTTGCTCAGCCTGTACGTCTAGTATCAAACCATAGGGATTTCTATTGGCTGACGCCGTGGACCTCATCCAATTACAGCGCTCTATTTTGTTAGAGAGTCTTAAGGCAGACTTAACAGGATAACAACAGTCCTGCGACGGTGAACAACAAGGAAGGTGGCTATGGCGAACGAAGAGCGGTTGTTTGAATTGGCATTGGCGTCAACTTTGGAGAAGTTGGACTTGTGCTTTTCTTTGAAAGTTGAGCAACACAATGCACTTAAGTCATTCCTTTCGAAGAAGGATGTATTTGCCGTTTTGCCGACCTGGATATATGGATATGGTCGTGAAGCTGGCCTATTGCATGCCTAGGCAGTTTGAAAGACAATTCTCTGCCCGCCCCTTGGATTAAGCGAGGTGAATGGTTCGATGCCAGACTATACATTTCAATGATATAGGATGGCCCGCCAGGCTAGCTAATTTGAGGATGTTAAACAGATTTCAAAATGAGCAGCCTTATGACCTGATTAAATGATTGGCGGGTAAGTGCTCACCCCTGCACTAGAGTGATATCACCAGTCTATCATACACAGAATAGCAGATACACAGGCACACACACACAGGCAGGCAGGCAGGCAGAGGCAATGCCCAAGGTGCGAGTGCAGGTGTCTCGGGAATGATATCACCAGTCGAATATTCACAGTAGTCACATGTTTCAGTGCAGTTTTATTTGACCGATGATAGTGGTTTCTACTTGGAAACGATGGGATAAATGCCAAGCATTGTGCTATGACAGACATGTTCAGCGATCCTCCAACACAATCAGCAGGCTTATCTCTGTGGAATGCCCCAGGGACACGGCGTCATTATTGATATTTGCCTTGTCAAGTCCTTCTGAAGAGCTGTGGGCG
>NC_063208.1:6294006-6311506 GCF_017589495.1 Alosa alosa
AAACTACTGAACTTTTTAACTGTTCAGCCATTGTAACTGTTACTTGTCATCAACTATGACTCCTACCCACTGTAGCTAGTTAGCTAAGTTAGCTAAGTAACATGGTTAAGATGGATTAGCATGCTAGCATGTTAGCACGCTAGTTAGCATTTTTAGCAAAACTGCTAAAAATGATTAGTTAAGTTAGCTAAGTCACATGGTTAGCATAGTTAGCATGCTAGCATGTTAGCATGCTTAGTTAAGATTTTTTTAAAGAAAACTGCTAAAAATGATTAGCTAAGTTAGCTAAGTCACATGGTTAGCATAGTTAGCATGCTAGCATGTTAGCATGCTAGTTAGCATTTTTAGCAAAACTACTTATAATGATTAGCTAAGTTAGCTAAGTCACATGGTTAGTAAAGTTAGCATGCTAGCATGTTAGCATGCTAGCATGTTAGCATGCTAGTTAGCATTTTTAGCAAAATTACTTATAATGATTAGCTAAGTTAGCTAAGTCACATGGTTAGCAAAGTTAGCATGTTAAGATGCTAGTTAGCATTTTTTTTAGCAAAACTGCTAAAAATGATTAGCTAAGTTAGCTAAGTCACATGGTTAAATATACTTTCAAGATTTTAACACTGTTAAATGCTAGTTAGCATACTTGGTTAACATTATTATCTTTGTTAACATAGTTAGCATAACTGCTAGCAAACATTAGAGCCATTCCAAGTGTCAGTTATCGTCAACTATCTACCTAAATAATTTAACCATTTAAACTATCCACTTATTTAACTGTTCAGTCATTCCAACTATATTAAACCTCATCTACCTAGCAACCAATATAGTTTGTTTTACTCTGTATGATATTTTACATCATATTTTTGCATTTTCATGCACTGTATTTCCTTCAGGAAATGCTTTTCTAGTTCTTCTTCTAACGCTTTTTTTTTGCTTTAATACAGCTTCAACTGTTTAACGAGAAACTTCATTCAAACTTTAGTTATGTGGGTCTTACTTATGTGACTTCAGCTATGTATTTTTCAACTTTTGTAACTTTTATACTTTTTAAACTATTAATTAAAAAATTACTAAAATTTCCCCATTGACTTAACATTAGATTATGACATCACAATAGCAATTAGAATCCTATGCCAGGTGTTCAGGCCACCTGGATCACCATATATATGGCTCTGGCCAGGCCACCTGGATCAACTGAGAGTTTCTCAGGCTTTATGACATCATAGCAATTAGAATATTGTGCCAGGTGGCCAGGCCACCTGCATCAACTGTCAGTTTCTCAGGCTTTAAGCATACAGTCTCTCATTCTATGCTATAAGCCTGAGAAACTGTTCAGTCATTCCAACTATATTAAACCTCATCTACCTAGTTCAGTCATTCCAACTATATTAAACCTCATCTACCTAGTTCAGTCATTCCAACTATATTAAACATAATCTACCTAGCAAATAATTTAACCTTTTTAAACCATCCACCTATTTAACTGCTCAAGTCATTCCAACTACATTAAACCTCATCTACCTAGTAAATAATTTAACCTTTTAAACTATCCACCTATTTAACTGTTCAGTCATTCCAACTATATTAAACCTCATCCATCTAGCAAATAATTTAACATTTTCAAAATAAAAGTCCTCACTAGCTAGTTAGCATTATTAGCATTGTTAACATTTTAAAGAAAAACTGCTAAAAATGATTAGCAAAGTTAGCTGAGTCACATGGTTAGCATAGTTAGCATGTTAATATGGTTAACATAGTTAGCATTTTTAGTAAAACTGCTAAAATGACTAGCTAAGTTAGCTAAGTCACATGGTTAGCATAGTTAGCATTTTTTTCAAACTGCTAGAAAACATGAGCTAAGTTAACTAAGTAACTTGGTCAAAATAATTAGCTTTGTTAGCATAACTGCTAGCAAACATTAGAGTCAATCCAACTGTCAGTTATCACAACGATCTACCTATATAGAGCCTTTAAACTTTTTTTGTCTACCAACACGCATTAAACTATCAGTATGTCAACAACCTTTAAACTATCTACATATAACTTTTAAACTTTCAACATTCATTAAACTATCTGTCTATTAAACTTCAACTTTTAAACTGTCTAGGTCTAAACTATCAACTTTTTATTAAGCTATGCTATGTCTGTCCTAGCTTCATTTTCATGCACTCGTAATTCCCTGGAATTACATTCTCTAGTTCTTCTTCTTCTTCTAACGCGTTTAATGCAGCTTCAACCGTTTAACGTAGAAACTTCATTCAAACTATGTTACGTAGGTCTTACTTAGGACATGGGTGCTATGTATTTTTCAGCTTTGTAACTTTTATACTTTTTAAACTATTAATTAAAAACTGTTCAAAATTTCCCCATAGACTTAACATGGGCTGATGACATCACAATAGAGCCGTTAAGCAATTAGAATCCTATGGCAGGTGTACAAACTGGCCCTATTAAGACTACACATCCTGTTCAACTGCTTCCTCTGCCAAAAACTGTTTCAAAATAAAAGTCCTCACTACACTATTTCACTGTTAAACAATTTAACACTTTAAACTACTGAACTTTTCAACTGTTCAGCCATTGTAACTGTTTGTCTGCTTGTCATCAACTATGACTCCTACCCACTGTAGCTAGTTAGCTAAGTTAGCTAAGTAACATGGTTAGCATGTTAGCATGCTAGTTAGCATTTTTAGCAAAACGGCTAAAAATGATTAGCTAAGTTAGCTAAGTCATATGGTTAGCATAGTTAGCATGTTAGCATGCTAGTTAGCATTTATAGCAAAACTGCTAAAAATGATTAGCTAAGTTAGCTAAGTCACATGGTTAGCATAGTTAGCATGTTAGCATGCTAGTTAGCATTTTTAACAAAACTGCTTAAAATGATTAGCTAAGTTAGCTAAGTCACATGGTTAGCATGCTAGCATGTTAGTTACCATTTTTAGCAAAACTGCTTAAAATGATTAGCTAAGTTAGCTAAGTCACATGGTTAGCATAGTTAGCATGCTACCATGTTAACATGCTAGTTAGCATAACTGCTAAAAACAATTAGCTAAGTTAGCTAAGTGACGTAGTTAGCATAGTTAGCATGCTAGCATGCTAGTTAGCATTGTTAGTAAAACTGCTAAAAACAATTAGCTAAGTTAGCTAAGTGACGTAGTTAGCATAGTTAGCATGCTAGCATGCTAGTTAGCATTGTTAGTAAAACTGCTAAAAATGATTAGCTATGTTTGCTAAGTAATGTGGTTAGCATAGTTAGCATGCTAGCATGTTAGCATGCTAGTTAACATTTTTAGCAAAACTGCTTAAAATGATTAGCTAAGTTAGCTAAGTCACATGGTTAGCATTATTAGCATGTTAGTTAGCATAGTTAGCATAACTGCTAAAAACGATTAGCTATGTTAGCTAAGTAATGTGGTTAGCATAGTTAGCATGCTAGTTAGCATAGTAACTGTTAATATTATTATCTTTGTTAACATAGTTAGCATAACTGCTAGCAAACATTAGAGCCATTCCAACTGTCAGTTATCGTCAACTATCTACCTAAATAATTTAACCATTTAAACTATCCACCTATTTAACTGTTCAGTCATTCCAACTATATTAAACCTCATCTACTTAGCAACCAATATAGTTTGTTTTTACTCTGTATGATATTTTACATCATATTTTTGCATTTTCATGCACTGTATTTCCTTCAGGAAATGCTTTTCTAGTTATTATTCTTCTTCTAACGCAGCTAATGCAGCTTCAACCGCTTAACGAGAAACTTCATTCAAACATTGACGCCAGAGGTCTTAATTAGGACATGTGGGCTTTGTATTTTTCATCTTTATAACTTTTATACTTTTTAAACTATTAATTAAAAACTATCAAAATTTCCCCATTGACTTAACATTGCCCTTTATGACATCACAGCAATTAGAATCCTATGGCAGGTGTTCAGGCCACCTGGACCAACTGCCAGTCTCAGGCTTTAAGCATACAAACTGGCCCCTATTAAGACTACACATCCTGTTCAACTGCTTCCTCTGCCAAAACTGTTTCAAAATAAAAGTCCTCACTATAATATTTTACTGTTAAACAATTTAACCCTTTAAACTACTGAACTTTTTAACTGTTCAGCCATTGTAACTGTTACTTGTCATCAACTATGACTCCTACCCACTGTAGCTAGTTAGCATAGTTAGCTAAGTAGCATGGTTAACATAGTTAGCATGCTAGCATGTTAGCATGCTAGTTAGCATTTTTAGCAAAACTGCTAAAAAGGATTAGCTAAGTAACATGGTCAGCATAGTTAGCATGCTAACATGTTAACATGCTAGTTAGCATAGTTAGCATAACTGTTAAAAACGGTTAGCTAAGTAACATGGTTAGCATAGTTAGCATGCTAACATGTTAGCATGCTAGTTAGCATTTTTAGCAAAACTGCTAAAAATGATTAGCTAAGGTAGCTAAGTAACATGGTTAGCATAGTTAGCATGCTAGCATGTTAGTTAGCATAGTTAACATAACTGTTAAAAATGATTAGCTAAGTTAGCAAAGTAACATGGTTAGTATAGTTAGCATGCTAGCATGTTAGCATGCTAGTTATCATTTTAAGCAAAACTGCTAAAAATGATTAGCTAAGTTAGCTAAGTAACATGGTTAGCATAGTTAACATAATAGCATGTTAGCATGTTAGTTAGCATAGTTAGCATAACTGTTAAAAACTATTAACTAAGTTAGCTAAGTAACATGGTTAGTATGTTAGCATTTTTAGCAAAAGTACTAAAAATGATTAGCTAAGTTAGCTAAGTAACATGGTTAGCGTAGTTAGCATGCTAGCTAGCATAGTTAGCATAACTGTTAAAAATTATTAACTAAGTTAGCTAAGTAATATGGTTAGCATGTTAGCATGCTAGTTAGCATTTTTAGCAAAAGTACTAAAAATGATTAGCTAAGTAACATGGTTAGCATAGTTAGCATGCTAGTTAGCATAGTTAGCATAACTGCTAAAAATGATTAGCTAAGTTAGCTAAGTCACATGGTTAGTATACTTAGCATTTTAACATTGTTAGCATGTTAGTTAGCATAGTAACTTGGTTAACATTATTATCTTTGTTAACATAGTTAACATAACTGCTAGCAAACATTAGAGCCATTCCAAGTGTCAGTTATCGTCAACTATCTACCTAAATAATTTAACCATTTAAACTATCCACTTATTTAACTGTTCAGTCATTCCAACTATATTAAACCTCATCTACCTAGCAACCAATATAGTTTGTTTTTACTCTGTATGATAATTTACATCATATTTTTGCATTTTCATGCACTATATTTCCTTCAGGAAATGCTTTTCTAGTTTATAATTATTATTGTTATTATACACTAAGCATGTAATGATGGGCTCTTCTAGGGGAGGGCTGGACACAGGGGACCTGCTGGAAAAGAAGGACAGAGAGGCCCGAAGGTGAGCCAGCTTTGAGACCCCCCCACACACACACACACACACACACACCACACACACACACACACACCCCAACACCTGAGATGGGGACTCGTCCGCCTGACTGAGCCCAATTCACCTGTAGAGTTGGGACCAGACTGAGCCCAGTTCATCTGTAAAGTTGGGACCTGACTGAGCCCAGTTCACCTGTAGAGTTGGGACCAGACTGAGCCCAGTTCATCTGTAAAGTTGGGACCTGACTGAGCCCAGTTCACCTGTAGAGTTGGGACCAGACTGAGCCCAGTTCACCTGTAAAGTTGGGACCTGACTGAGCCCAGTTCACCTGTAGAGTTGGGACCAGATTGAGCCCAGTTCACCTGTAGAGTTGGATTTAGTGGAAACTGCTGGATCTGATGTTTGTGTTTCAGTGTTAAAGTAGTGGCAGACTTTTTGGACTGTACAGTTTTGCGTAGATACTCTAACTGCAAAGGTCTTAGGGTATTGTTGTCTTTTCTGTGTGAAAACCACATTGTGTGTTTTTTTTTTTTTTTTCTCCTGACAGGACCTGTTTGGTGTTTTAGTGGAACCTGAGAATGTGTTTTGAGTCTCGATATGACAAAAAAAAATGTTTTCTCAGTGTTGCTGTGTCTAGAGAGTGTAGTCACATGGGTAACAGCAGGACGAGACACTGTGTACAGTGTGTGCTGAGGTAGCAGACGCAGTGCTCACACATGCCCTAGTTGATCCAAGTCTTTTATTCCTGTCGTTTATTCCTGTCGTTTCCAGGGAGATACTGGGATACCGGGCGTTGGCACTCCAGGACCCAAAGGCGATAAGGTGTTTATCTCTTTCTCTCTCTCTTTCTCTCTCTCTCTCTCTCTCTCTCTCCGCCTTTCTCTCTCTCAGCTTGTGGTTGGGATTTTAAAATTGTTTTTTTCATGGTGTAACTGTGTGAGAAAGTACAACTCACTCTCTCTCTCTTTCTCTCTTTCAGGGTGATTCATGTGGTGTCTGCTCATCCCCCTCTGAGGTGGGGAGTCACTCCACCATCAAGGTGGCCGGTACCGAGGGCAAACAGGTGAGGACCTGAGAGAACAGGTGTACTGGAGGCAAACAGGTGAGGGCCAGGCCAAACAGGTGTACTGGGGGCAAACAAGTGAAGACCAGGGCAAACAGGTATACTGGGGGCAAACAGATGTACTGGGGCCAAACAGGTGAGGGCTAGGGCAAACAGGTATACTGGGGACAAACAGGTGTACTGGGGGCAAACAGGTGAGAGCTAGGGCAAACAGGTATACTGGGGGCAAACAGGTGTACTGGGGGCAAACAGGTGAGGGCTAGGGCAAACAGGTATACTGGGGGCAAACAGGTGAGGGCTAGGGCAAACAGGTGAGGGCTAGGGCAAACAGGTATACTGGGGGCAAACAGGTATACTGGGGCAAATAGGAAAACAGAGGGCAAACAGATGAGGGCAAACTGGTAGACCAAGGGTTCCATTGCTCTGCTGTAGTACCATGTTTAAAACATCTATCAAACCAAAGGCCACGTGCCACCATCTTTTCTCATCTGGAATATCATGGTGGTAATGACTATGCTTTTAAAAATGAAGGACACACAAGGAAATTAACTAACAGTAAATCCTAATGAACTGGAGCAATACAAGTGCAAATAAACAATGATACATCACATTATCAGTGGGGCAAGTCATTAGTGCTCGAGCATTATACATCTCATGGGATAGCTATCCGTTTAGAGTGAGCCAAATCCTCAGTAAACCTGTTTGAAGTTTCTAATAAAAGGAAGGTTGTTACCTTAAGAGAGCTTCTTAGCTGATGTAATCTTCAGGAAATTAATGCAAGTCTGCAGTCGTTTTTGTAGTTTGTTTTGTCTGTGTGTGTGTGTGTGTGTGTGTGTGTGTGTGTGTGTGTGTGTGTGTGTGAAAACAACCTCAGGCTGAGACATAACATTGTCTTGGAATGTCTTTGTGCCTGGGTGAGAAGGTTAAGCTGGTACATTATTTCAATAAGCTTCCTTTTAAAAAACATGAAATAATTCCTCTTGAACATGATAAAATAAATAGCTTCAGTTCAACCCGCCCAGATTAAGTTCACTTCGACACTCGGAAAGTGCCGGAAGCTCCAGTTCAAGCGGTTGTTGCAATGTTCATGCAAAGCAGAGCAGTTTGCTGAAGTATCACCTTTGGTGAAGCAGTGATGCAGAGCCGCAGGCTTACGAGCTCATCTCCCCCCTCTCTCTGTGAACCGAAGTCTGAAATGGGGTGTGATAATGGTGTGTGTACAAATGGGACACACACACACAGCCGGGGCGAAAAGGAGCTTTGGGGTGCAAGTACGTTTTGGACTGCTGGACAAAAGCACAAGTCACCGCAATAACGATAAAGTTTGCACACCAGACATAAAAGGAACCGTGTGTAAGAAATGTATTTCTATTAATCATAAAATGGCCCTGATAAGTCACTAGACATTGAGAAATCATGTTTATTTCAAATACTTATATCACTGACAACAGTAGTCCGGCCAGTATATTGTCATTTAAAAAGTGAAGTTGCAGCCCTCAGCTGATATTGATGTTGTGTTTTGTCATGTCATGGTGTGTTTTGGCCTGATGCGCCACCCTCCACCTAACTACTAATCACGAAGTCAGTAGTGTTTCAGCATCCGGGTTGGCAATCTCGAGTTAGGGGGGTTCCTTTAATGGTGTGACGTTTCGAGGCAAGCCCTTCCTCAGACGTGCAGTAAAGGTCTCATGTCCTCTTTCTGTCCTCAGGGTCCACCTGGGCTGGCAGGATCTAAAGGCGAGAAGGTGAGCATGGCGTAGAGACCCTTTAAAGCCATAAAGTGGCGATGTGGAATATGTTAAAGGAGCCATAACTGTTTTGGGTTTTTTTTCCCCACACTGCTCCTAACCCTAACCCTAGCCTGCAGCATTACAGTAATAAATCTCTGAGGGCTTACAGCATTATGGTAATATATCTCTGAATACATCAACTAGAAGGGCGCTCACAGTGTGCAGTGTTTTGCCCAGGCGCAATGCTGTCTCCCAGTGCTGCACATCAGAAAGGGCGCGAGAGCTTCTCCCTTTGGCACATGCTACAACTCTCCACCCAGTGTCATGGCAACTGGGCCATCCCGCCAGACAAACACACACATCACTCCTGATGCTCCCTAACAGTTATGCTGTGCATTTTACAAACTTTGTGTCTCTATTTCAGTCAGACATGTTTGTGCATTTTCCTCACACATAATAAAAATGTACCGTAATTTCCCAACTATTATAGCCAATGTTTACATTGATTTTGTGAAATTTCTTCAGCTATGAGGTTAAGACACAGAGGCAGTTAATACGGTATTAATTTTTCTTTTTTACTTGCATAAAGCACTGTCCCGCGATTTATACACAATGCAGCTAATACACAGGAAATTACTGTATGAATTGATTAGATAAGATGGTTCTGTAATAGCTAAATTCCTATTCCTAAATGTAGTTTGGAGACATGTTTCATTAATACCAAAAATCCTAAATGTCATTCTAAACTGAGATATGAGAGGATTTCAGAGTTAGGACGCTTCTGAAATGAGGACCCTGGTTGCGTTCCATAGGGTGACCAGGGGTTGCAGGGAGACCCGGGCACCAATGGCAGTCCGGGTGTGCCAGGACTGCCAGGAGACTCTGGGCGAGATGGCGTGGCTGGCATTAAAGGAGAGAAGGTGGGTGCTCCTACTGTCAGCCAGTAGCATGTCATAGTTATGTCAATATATCATATGTACCGTATTTTCCGGACTATAAGTCGCACCTGTGAAAAAATGTGTCATTAAGAGGAAAAAAACATATATAAATATATAATATATAAATATATATATGTTGCACCTGAGTCGCAGGACCAGCCAAACTATGGAAAAAAAAGTGTGACTTATAGTCCGGAAAATATGGTAAATGTAAAATATTTTTAAATATTTATTTAAATATTTAAATAAACTGTATTTTACAATGTTTTACATCAGCCACAACTGTTGTAGTCTCTTGTGACCTTGAAGTTCCAGCACGCAAGAGTTGAATGTTGCATTCATGTTTGAACTCTTTGATGACCTGTTGCCAGGGAGACGCTTGTGACAGCTGTCCATCACTCCCTGAGGGGCTGACGGATGTGGTGGGCTTGCCCGGAGCCAAAGGGGAGAGGGGTGAACCAGGAGTAGCTGGAGTGGGCAAACCAGGGAAACACGTGTGTGTGTGTGTGTGTGTGTGTGTGTGTGTGTGTGTGTGTGTGTGTGTGTGTGTGTGTGTGTGTGTGTGTGTGTGTGTGTGTGTGTGTGTGTGTGCATGTACTGTGTGTTTCTGTGTGTTTGTGTGTTTGTGTGTGTGTGTGTGTGTGTGTGTGTGTTGTGTGTGTGTGTGTTTGTGTGTGTGTGTTTGTGTTCGTGTGTGTCTGTGTGTTTGTGTGTGTGTGCATGGATACATGTGTTGTGTGTTTGCTCGTGTGTGTGTGTATGAAGGCTTTCTACAACAATCTGATGTGGTGGTTATAAGGGATAAGGCAATACATTAATAATATTGTGTAATATAATAATAACATTGTCTAACTTAATAATAATGTGGCTGCTGTGTTTGACATGAATCCACCATGCTCTGAGATACCCTTAGGATATAGTCTGCTGGTTTTTCATTCTGTTATAAATAATGAACAATGAAATAAATATTTCAGATGTTTTTACATTTTCATGCATAGTTTACTATTTTGAAACCGTGGATGAGTCTTATGGAGAGACACTACTGCCAATAGTTTAAATAAAAACATCAGGGATATTTAATCTAGATTGGCTTGATGTGAATCACAGGGATGAAATAAAGGCGAGTGTCAAACAAACTCAGTCAGTGACATTCAAACTTAAAGGGACACCAGGCAAGCTTGATGCTTTTCTCTCTGAAAACTCCCCTGCCCGGTCTGAAGCTCTTTTCCTTTTCTTTGCATCTTCCGTCAAGGGTTTTCGCTGCTTCTTCGCCGGCTCTGCCATTATACACACGTTTGCAACAATCACTAGCGTTTTGTTAGCCTGCCTCTGTGCTGTGGATGCAGGATGGAAACTGATCCTGCTTCGGTCGGCGGGTACGACACTAAACTTGCAAGCGCGATATTCTTCCTACAGGCAGTAGGGGCGGGCGAGAGAGTCTTCATTCGCCCTGTAATGAGTCATTTAACCATATACCGACTTACGAAGATGAGTAATTAACACGAAAACGTTGCCTGGTGTCCCTTTAATGCATTTAATTAAACATATATTTTTTTATCTCATACATGAATGTACACGATTTTGAATTGGGTGGCGTGAACTCTGCTTTGATGTACTGCCATGCACTGAGAGGCTGTATTACCCTGTAAAAACTGAAAAAGCCCTCGAGGCCACGAAGGCAGATCCCAACACACACACAACACACACACAACACACAACACACAGGTAGAGCTCAGGTGAGGCTCGTGAAGACAGCAGATGGTTATGCATGAATGAAATGAGACTGTTTGTTTGAAATGAGAATGTTTTGTAGCCTGGAAAATCCAGACCCTGGTAA
Source organism: Alosa alosa (assembly GCF_017589495.1). NCBI lineage: Eukaryota > Metazoa > Chordata > Actinopteri > Clupeiformes > Clupeidae > Alosa > Alosa alosa. The sequence goes on from NC_063208.1 coordinate 6,305,015, forward strand.
TCTACAAAGATTAAGGGTCTGGCCACGAACAATGTAATGGCCCAACTCGAGGGACGGCACCAAGCATGCATTTGAAATCTCACTGCACACAGTTGAATAACACTAGACCAATGTTTACTCAGAATGATTCCGGACTTCGACGCAAGAGTCTATATCAGAGACGATTTAATTGGTTTCACGGGATGCAAGGGGTAAAAGTAACGTGCATCATTGCTCATTGCCAGAGTGTCTCGCAGAGACAATTCCATTGTGCTCTCGCGAGACCTCTGGATTTCCAGGGTAGGTGTTTTGAGGATCTTTCAATGAATGCATGGATTATATAGAGCTGTAGTGTTTTTAATGAGTATTTGAACCAGACTGAACACATGCGAATCAGTGTCCATGTGCATTATGCAGCCGCCGCTGATATGCGTGGCATGTAGGGCCTCAGTGCAAATGGGGTCATGGGGAAAACCATATGGGCTGGGCTCGAAACTTTTTGCCTGCAATGCAAAGATGAGAAGGGGGGTGGGAGGTGGGGGTGCTAAATCAGCTGTGTAATGGGTTGGGCCATTGAACTGACATCAGCTGACGTGACACATATTGCTGAGATGTGTGTGGCGTGGTTTAGCATTTGCAGGCAATACAATGAAGCAATGAGTGTGTGTGTGTGTGTGTGTGTGTGTGTGTGTGTGTGTGTGTGTGTGTGTGTGTATGTGTGTGTGTGTATCTGTGTGCGTGTGTGTGTGTGTGTGCGTGTAAGTGTGTGTGTGTGCGTGTGTGTGCGTGTAAGTGTGTATGTGTATGTGTCTCACTGCCAATGCAATGAAGCCATACGTATGGTCATCTCCTAATGAAATGGCCCTGTGCTGGCCAATCTGTGACTAATGTGTTTAGTGTTGGGAAGTCCACATATGGCTCATTACAGTAGCGATGCCTAGACCAGTGACAGCCTGGATAGACTGAATGAGCTGTTTAATGGTGCAAGTGCGTCTCATATGGATTAACAGACTCTTTGCTGTCCGATGTCTCCAAATGCCCTTCCGTAATGTCATGACTGTGAAGTTGAGTTCGGGGTTTTAAGATGCTGCTCACTCTTTGACTCATTCTTTGACTCACTCTTTGACTCACTCTTTGACTCATTGTGTTGTTCTCCCGTCTCTAGGGTCAGCCAGGTCTTCCTGGGGTGCAGGGGCCTCCGGGACCTAAAGGAATGCAGGTGCGTGCGTGCATGCGTGTGTTTGTGTGTGTGTGTGTGTCGGGGGGGGTGTGTTTGTGCATGTGCACATGCTTACGTGTGAGTGTGTGTGCGTGTGTGTGTGTGTGTGCCTGTATGAGGATGTGCTTTGTGTGTGTGTGTGGGCATGCATATGTGAGTGCATGCTTTCATGCAAGTGTGTGTGTGTGCATGCATGTGCATGTGTGTGTGTGTGTGTGTGCATGCATGTGCATGTGTGTGTGTGTGTGCATGCATGTGTGTGTGTGTGTGTGTGTGTGTGTGTGTGTGAGTGTGTGAGCAGGATGGGTCTAATGACTGTATGTGTATCTCATCCAGGGTGACCCAGGACCTGCTGCTGTTGGACTTCCTGGACCACAGGTGTCATTCACACTAATCTCTCAGAGCACTATTTCACACCATTGACATAAAGATTGGTTACACACACTTCATAAACCTGTGTGGAGGTGCAGCTTTAGGTTCATACAACTGTGTGGAGGTGCAGCTTTAGGTTTATATTCCTGTGTGGAGGTGCTGTTTAGAGTCCTGTGAGGAGGTGCTGTTTAGGGTCCTGTGAGGAGGTGCTGTTTAGAGTCATGTGCTGTTTAGAGTCCTGTGCTGTTTAGAGTCCTGTGAGGAGGTGCTGTTTAGGGTCCTGTGAGGAGGTGCTGTTTAGAGTGATGTGCTGTTTAGAGTCCTGTGCTGTTTAGAGTCCTGTGAGGAGGTGCTGTTTAGGGTCCTGTGAGGAGGTGCTGTTTAGGGTCCTGTGAGGAGGTGCTGTTTAGAGTCCTGTGAGGAGGTGCTGTTTAGAGTCCTGTTAGAATGGTTATTGGCTCTGCTTGGGTTTTCTCCTCCTCGTCCTCTTATCCTCATATTTTGGCCTCTCTGTCTCCATCTTTCTCTCTCCCTCTCTACCCCCCCTCTCTCCTCTACCTCCATCACTCTCCTCTCTCTCCTCTCTCTCTCTCCTCTCCTCTCTCTCCCTCTCTGTCCTCTCCTCTCTCTCCCTCTCTCTCTCCTCTCCCTCTTTCTCTCCCTCTTTCTCTCTGCCCCCCTCTCTCCTCTACCTCCATCACTCTCCTCTCTCTCCCTCTCTCTCTCCTCTCCCTCTTTCTCTCCCTCTTTCTCTGTCCTCTCCTCTCTCTCCCTCTCTCTCTCCTCTCCCTCTTTCTCTCCCTCTTTCTCTCTGCCCCCTCTCTCCTCTACCTCCATCACTCTCCTCTCTCTCCCTCTCTCTCTCCTCTCCCTCTTTCTCTCCCTCTTTCTCTCTGCCCCCCTCTCTCATAGGGCATAGAGGGTCCTCGGGGTATTCCTGGTTCTGGTAAGTATCAATAGGGCATCAGATGGGTCTGTCTAGACAGTTCCCCTCCAGGTAGCATATTAGCTGTGTACCTCTCTAGCTGTTCTTGCAATCAACAGTTTCATTTGTGATGTAGCATACATCAGATGTATTCATAATTTTATCTGTTTTAGCAGGTTATTTAAATCAGAAGTGTAATAGATTTTGATTGGTGGATTGACTGTTTGATTGATGTTTTGTTACCCCTAATCCCCAGGGTCCCATTGGACCAGCTGGAGCCCCTGGACCAATCGGGCCTCAGGGAGAAAAGGTGGGTGGAACTTATTAAAGCTAAGTAAATTTGTCTTTGTTGTTGGTTATGCACTGAACGAAGTCAGATGTGTGTGTGTGTGTGTGTGTGTGTGTGTGTGTCTCCCTACAGGGCATGAAGGGGGAAGTTGGACCTGCAGGACCTCCAGGTCCAGCGGCTGTTGGACCAATGGGACCTCCGGTAAGGAGATAGTGGGTGTGATAGTGTGTGTGTGTGTGTATGTGTGCGTGATACGGGCGAGGCAAATACCAGCCTTTGATTTCTGCCATTGAGAACCTAGGATGCAAATGCAAGCTCATTGTGTTAGTGCTTGGTAGCCTAGGTCATGGACATAGGTTGGCGGTCCGTGGACTTTGCAGATGCCTGCAACGTGCAAAAAACATAATCAAGGACTTCACCCATCCAGGCCATGATCTTTTCACCCTTTTTCCATCTGGAAGGCGCTACAGTTCCCTCCAGTGTCGCACCTCTAGACTCTCTAAGAGTTTTTACCCAAGTGCCATTAAACAACTGAACAATTGATGGCACTGCACCCTTTGGACTGTCTTTTTTAGCTACTTATTTATTTATTACTGTGCATATATTGTCTTGCTGTCTTTTGTCTTAGGTGTAGTTCATGTTCCGTGTTTCATGTGTCTTGTTATGTGTCACCACTAGGGGAAGTGCAATTGAATTTCGTTGTCACTATGTGCAATGACAATAAAGGCATTCTAATTGGGGGAATATATAAAACTAAGGCCAAGCAGCTAGTGAAGTACTGTTCCATATCAGCAATTATAGGAAGCATGTTTATTTGGAAGAGACGATGCTTCCTATATCATTGAATCTATAAACTCATGATAGATTGCTGAGCTGCTTTAATGTACTGGATTATTCAGAAGATTGATGTAAAGTATATAAAATGTCTGTGTGCATGTGTGTGTGTGTGTGTGTGTGTGTGTGTGTGTGTGTGTGTGTGTGTGTGTGTGTGTGTGTGTGTGTGTGTGTGTGTGTGTGTGTGTGCGTCACGGTGTCCTTTGTTTCCCGTGTGTAACAGGGCAAAACCGGGACCCCAGGTCATCCAGGTATCCCTGGACAAGATGGCCAACCTGTGAGTAAAGCACCACTCCTCCTCTCTCCTCTCTCTCTCTCTCCTCTCTCTCTTTCTCTCTCTCTCTCTTCTCTCTCTGTCTCTCCTCTCTCTCTCTCTCTCTCTCTTTCTCTCTCTCTTCTCTCTCTCTCTCTCTCTCTCTCTCTTTCTCTCTCTCTTCTCTCTCTCTCTCCTCTCTCTCTCTTTCTCTTCTCTTCTCTCTCTTTCTCTCTCTTCTTTTCTCTACCTCTCCATCTCTTACTCTTTCATCCCTCTCTTTCTCAACCTCTCTTGTTTCCTTCCTGAAGCTCTTTAAGTCTGTCCAACTCATCTGTTTGCCACAGGGACAGCAAGTGTTGTGTGTGTTGATGTCACATGTGTGTTATTAAACCTGAGTGAGTGACCTCACAGGGCTTATAAAACCCCTATGAGAACAACAACACTACCCCCCCACACCTCTTTTCTCTCTCTCTCTCTCTCTCTCTCTCTCTCCCTCCCTCTCTCTCTCTCTCTCTGCCTGTCTGTCTGCTTCAGAAATAAAAGTCTGCATAACCTTAGGGATCTTGGGGAGTTTGGCAAAGAGTTTGTTGTGTCTGTCGAGTTTGTGTTCATTAGTGCTACCAAAGCTTTGTGTGTGTGTGTGTGTGTCTGTGTGTGTGTGTGTGTGTGTGTGTGTGTGTGTGTGTGTGTGTGCGTGTTTGCCTTTGTCATCTTCTGTGCCTCTCAGCACAGCATGTGCAAGTGTTTGTTCACTTAAGGCTTTGTATAAGGTTGTTGTGGGCACTGTTCTTGCAGGAACTGTGTGTGTTTTGAACACACAGTGGGGGCGGGGCGGTAAACAAGGGGCGTGTGTTTATGAGTGTGTGTGTGTGTGTGTGTGTGTGTGTGTGTGTGTGTGTGTTGTGTGTGTGTGTGTGTGTGTGTGTTTATGAGTGTATGTGTGTTTGTGTGTTTATGAGTGTGTGTGTGTGTGTGTTTATGAGTGTGTGTGTGTGTGTGTGTGTGTGTGTGTGTGTGATGTTGTCTCTTGTCCTCATGTCTCCTTACCCCTGTGTCCCTACATCCCTGCTGCCCTCAACGGCACATCACACAACACTCACTAAATGTGTTAACTGTGTGTGTGTGTGTGTGTGTGTGTGTGTGTGTGTCTTTCTTTGTAGGGAACTAATGGAGCTAGAGGCGAAAAGGTACGTGTGTCAATTTAGTTTATTTGATTTATTTTAGTATGTGTGTGGCATGGGTTAGGTGTATGTGAGGTATTATTCCTTTGTGCGTGTGTATGAGTGTGTGTGTGCATCTGTGCGTGTGTTTGTGTGTGTGTTTGTGTGTCCGTGTGTGTGTGTGTGTGTGTGTGTGTGTGTGAAACTGCATCTCCACCAGACCAAACTAAAAGGGCCCAACAGCAGAGACAGCTATTAATTGTTGTATGCACCAGACTGTCAACTTCATTTTGTTCCTAGCGAGGAGCAGCAGGAGGAGAACATAAGGACACGGTGTGAGGGAGGAGCAGGAGGAGAACACAGTGTGAGGGAGGAGCAGGAGGAGAACACAGTGTGAGGGAGGAGCAGGAGGAGGAGGAGGAGAACACAGTGTGAGGGAGGAGCAGGAGGAGGAGGAGGACATAAGAACACAGTGTGAGGAAGGAGGAGGACATAAGGACACGGTGTGAGGGAGGAGGAGGAGGAGGAGGAGAACACAGTGTGAGGGAGGAGCAGGAGGAGGACACAGTGTGAGGGAGGAGGAGGAGGAGAACATAAGGACACGGTGTGAGGGAGGAGGAGGAGGAGGAGAACACAGTGTGAGGGAGGAGCAGGAGGAGGAGGAGGACACAGTGTGAGGAAGGAGGAGCAGGAGGAGGACATAAGGACACAGTGTGAGGAAGGAGGAGAAGGAGGAGAACATAAGGACACGGTGAGGGAGGAGGAGGAGGAGGAGGAGGAGAACACAGTGTGAGGGAGGAGGAGGAGGAGGAGGAGGACATAAGAACACAGTGTGAGGAAGGAGGAGGACATAAGGACACGGTGTGAGGGAGGAGCAGGAGGAGGAGGAGAACACAGTGTGAGGGAGGAACAGGAGGAGGAGGAGGACATAAGAACACAGTGTGAGGAAGGAGGAGGACATAAGGACACGGTGTGAGGGAGGAGCAGGAGGAGGAGGAGAACACAGTGTGAGGGAGGAGGAGAAGGAGGAGGAGGAGAACACAGTGTGAGGGAGGAGCAGGAGGAGGAGAACACAGTGTGAGGGAGGAGCAGGAGGAGGACATAAGGACACAGTGTGAGGGAGGAGCAGGAGGAGGACATAAGGACACAGTGTGAGGGAGGAGGAGGAGGAGGATGAGGAGTAGGACATAAGGACACAGTGTGAGGGAGGAGGATGAGGAGTAGGACATAACGACACAGTGTGAGGTAGGAGGAGAAGGAGGAGGAGGACACAATGTGAGGGAGGAGCAGGAGGAGAACACTGTGTGAGGGAGGAAAGACAGAAGGACAAACAAAGCTAAAGGACAGCAGGTACAGAGCGAAGAAAAGACAAACACTTATTGACCTGAGAGAAAGAGAGAGAGAGAGAGAGAGAGAGAGATCATTTTTATAAAGACAAATTTGCTTTGACATACATGA
>NC_063208.1:6321506-6324006 GCF_017589495.1 Alosa alosa
GTTCAGCAGGTTATTTGCTCAAACTTGAACTTAGTTTCAAGTTTTAATTTCAACTACGATGAAATTAAACAGAGGGTATTTTCCCCCTCCTGTACAGTAATCTGCCTTAGTTGTGCTCTGTGGGTGGTGGTCTGCTTGTAAGCATTGCTAGCTACATGTAGCTTCTTAGCATTGCCCTAGCTAGCACACAGAGGGATTTAGTCAGCATGATGGGGTGAGGTGGAGTGGTGGTGGGACTAACGGGGCTAAATACAAAGCAGCATTTGACACTTGTGCTAGGCGCTAGCTACTGTATACAGATACCAGGAACATGGATGACTTATAATAATATAATAATATGTCTCCTCTCTCTTCTCCTTCTCTTTCCTCTCTCTTCTCCTCTGTTCTCCCTTCTCCTCATCCCTCGCTCTCTGGGGTTTTTAATCTTCTCTCCGTCCTCAGTGCTACAAGAGGCCTCAAGGAGAAGAGCCGGCTCAGGAAGTAGTGAGTCACACACACACACACACACACACACACACACACACTTTACAGCCCCAAACTATGCTCTGACTGATCAAGTCTTATTACACGGCTCTTCACAAGGCAAGTAGAATGCTCCATTGACTTGAATGGGCTTTCCAAAAGTTCTATGGTAAAATATTTATATAATTTATATCATGTAATTACCGCTGCAAACATATAATTACCGCTGTCAATGGCAACGGAGTTTGTGCTTCTGCTTCAGGTATTTCATATCACTATGCAAGAACTGGAACTTCATTCAAAAGTGAAAGCAGACAGTTGTCACAACCACCTGGCTCAAAGTAGCTGTGACATTAAATGGGAGACCACACTGTAGCGATATGTTCAATAATATAAGTTTATTTTTAACATTAAAAAGATAAGGTCAGTATAGTGTATAAACAAGGATAGTGTAATGCAAAGTATGTCTAGGGGTGATCAAACAAAAGTGTAAAACGCGTATCACGAATCGGTCATTATTGGGAAAATAAGTCCCTTCAGGGCAGAACAAGACCGGTTCGCCCTGTCGGGACTTATTTTCCCAATAATGACCGGCGTTCTATACATTATCCCTTACACAATAATATGCACACACTGTAAAATAGTCCTTCAAAGTGAAGTCTCATCCGAAGTGGAGTCTCATCCTGAGTGTGGTCTCATTCGTGATCGATCCAACACAGTGCACACAAGAGTGTGGTCTCATTCGTATTCGATCCAACACAGTGCACACAAGAGTATGGTCTCACTCGTATTCGATCCAACACAGTGCACACAAGGGTGTGGTCTCATTTGTATTCGATCCAACACAGAGCACACAAGGGCTGTGTATTGGCAAGGACCTCACCATACGATACGCATCACCATACATGGTTCGCCATACAATACATCACAATATATTGCGATACAATACATATTCAATACATACAATACATCACAATATATTGTGATACATTACATATTCAATGCATACAATACATCACAATATATTGCAATACTTTTTACTGAAAATGTAAACAGAGCTGGAAACACACCTTGCTGTGTACCACCTGGGCAGTATAATATGTAGATCACATTATACTGATAATTCAGCAGATAATTAATAATAAAAGAAAAGCTGTATAGACATTTTTGCACAGACATTTTTGCACTTTGTATGGCACTGTGGTCAGTGTAAACTGTATTTTATATGTGCCTTGTAGACCCTTTCAAGAGAGTTCCATTATCAGCATCATAGTTGGCCCCACAAGGCTTCCGTTGTAACATTCCATATGTTATCTTAATGCAGAGGAAGTAGATTGGGGCCCAAATAGAACGTTCAAGCATTGTTTTTGTTTTTATTGTTGAAAGGGTCTATAAATAAATGTTATTTACTTTTACTTTACTTACCGCCTAATGCTTTTAAGCGAAAGCACAGCCCACACAATTCAACACACACACAATTCAAAGTCGTGTTTCCTGGTGCAGCCTAAAACTGCCCGTGTATGCATTTCAAAGTGGTCACTGCTTTGCATTGATGTTCCCACGTGTTTGACTGCGCTGTCTGTGTTTGTGTTCTGTGCAGGTAAATCCCACCACGACAGGAGCAGGAGGAGGAGGAGCAGGAGGTGGCTGTGCAGGTGGGGCCGGCTCACCTGGCCCTGCAGGACATCCAGGCGAAATGGTGAGAAAACGACAGAGTAGAGAACGTTGGGGTAGAGTGGGGGTAGAGTGATGTCTATAACTACTCAATAGGAAGTGACTGTTAGGGGTCGTGCATAACTACTATGATAAGTGACTGATGTGTGTAGTAACTACTATAGGAAGTGACTGATGTGTGTAACTACTATAGTAATTGACAGCTGGTGGTTGATGTTTATAACTACTATAGGAAATGAGTGTTGGTGGTTGAAGTGTATAACTATAGGAAGTGACTGATGTGTGTAACTGCTGTATCGGAACTCCCCCTATTACCGTCCGTCCCGTATTTCCACCGTCTTGCGTGTATGTGTCACTTAATATC
>NC_063208.1:6329006-6334006 GCF_017589495.1 Alosa alosa
GTTCTTTTTTATATTGACGTTTTTTTTTCTCTGTCTCTGTGTCTATCTATCCACTCATTCATCCGTTTGTCTCTTCATCCCTCCTTCTCTAGGGAGCATCAGGAAATCCTGGATACCCAGGAACAATGGGCGGCCCTGGACTCCCGGTAAGATTACTCCACTCTATCATAATCGGCACTACGTACGGCTTCTGTGCTGCAGGCTGTGATAGCAATATTTGCTCGTTTATCGACAATGCGCAATGGAGCAGAAATCGGTTGAAATTATGTAGTGTTTTATTAAACATCTTGAGAAAGAAGACTGAGGCTGACTTTGTGTTAGCCCTCCGGTGTCTGTGTGTAGCTGTGTGGTATTAATTTATCAAAATGTTTTGCCAAATTAGCATTCATTTGTGCAGCTCGTTGTAAATTGTGCATCATAAATATTATTATATAAAGTCATAAATACTTATTATTTACAGACACACATTTGTGTAACCGGTAGTGTTACATCTGTACTTGGACTCAGCACAATGACAATAAAGTTGAAATTTAATCTAATCTAATCTAATCTAAAGATTAAGTAGGCCTTCACATTGATAGTTGGTAGTACTTGGTAAGCACATTAAACTCTCCAAGAGTCTTTTGAGAGTTAAGATTTGAGTTTAGCGTTCAGCACAGACTGCCAGTGTGGTATTACATGTTGTGTCCCAGGTGTCTTGTTGTTGGAGGCCATTTTTGTTTTAAATGTGAACTCAAGGGTTAACCATAACAATCCTTTAAAGCAAGTCCCCCCCAATCAGCGGCCATCTTGGTAATGCACTTTGAGCAATTATCGGGCAGCTATTTTCCTATTCAAGTGAATGGGGAGACATACGCGGGGAGGTCATAGGACATTAAACAAAGAACAACAGGCGAATCTGTGTTTAAATCTGAATTGAACGACATACATTTTTTGAGTGCTGTGTCTCCTCATAAGAAAGTCTCTGACCGTAATTCATGACTTTGCTTCCTCTCTCAGGGACTTAAAGGAGAACGCGGTTCCCCCGGCAACAATGGGGAAAAGGGTGAATCAGTAAGCAGAACCACAAACATCACATATTCAAACAAACAATACCATATCTCATTATAAACACCACATATTCAAACAAACAATACCATATCTCATTATAAACACCACATATTCAAACAAACAATACCATATCTCATTATAAACACCACATATTCAAACAAACAATTCCATATTCAAACAAACAATACCATATCTCATTATAAAACACCACATATTCAAACAAACAATACCATATCTCATTATTAAACACCACATATTCAAACAAACAATACCATATCTCATTATTAAACACCACATATTCAAACAAACAATACCATATCTCATTATAAATATCACATATTCAAACAAACAATACCATATCTCATTATAAACACCGCATATTCAAACAAACAATACCATATCTCATTACAATCACAAACACCACATACTCAAACAAACAATACCATATCTCATTACAATCACAAACACCACATACTCAAACAAAAAATACCATATCTCATTACAATCACAAACACCACATACTCAAACAAACAATACCATATCTCATTACAATCACAAACACCACATACAAACAATACCATATCTCATTACAACTACAAATGGCACAAATTCAAGCAAACAATACCATATCTCATAACAATTACACACACCACATACCGTACTCAAAAAAACAGTATCATATCGTATAACAACTACAAACACCACATACTCGACAAACAATACCATATCTCATTACAAACACCACATACACAAGCAAACAATACTTTATCTCATAACAACTACAAACACCACATCACTTTAAGTCTGTTGAGATATTGAGGCTGTTTTACAACAATACCACATCTTGTTAAAGAAAAACACAAAAAACACATCACTTTTAATTTGTTGAAGTGTCGAGGCTGTTTTACACAAGGGAGAAATGTGATTTTTTTTATGTGACATGGTACTGTTGTTCCATTTTGCTTGTTTCTGTTGCCATGTCTCTTACTCAATACTTCAGTTCTTTTTGTTTGATCCGTCAGGGACCGCCCGGGATGCCAGGTTACCAAGGGAAACAGGGAGTTCCTGTGAGTCACTCTAAAGTTAACACTTGTCATTTAGACTCATTTTGCTGCTCTTCCATTCCATAATGACATTCCATTCTCTTCCATTCCATAATGACATTCCATTCTCATCCATTCCATAATGTGGTCCCCTAGGGCTGTTTGTATACAAGGATACACTTAAATAATTTATGTATGTCCACATGTAGAAAAATGGTGCAAGGACACAAATATTAAAGATGCAGTGTAATACATACACAAATGTATGAACCAGTGGCATACAGCAGGTCTTTACAATATCACTCAATAAGCATAATACTCAGTTCTTTGGGGTATAAGTAACAACATCATTTATATAGACTCATTTTGCTGCTCTTTCTTATCCATCCCATTATATGGTCCCACAGGGCACACACGCATGCATGCACACACAGAAATACACACACACACACACACACACACACACACACACAATGGAAAGTTCACAAATTTGTGTCAGCTCTGACAATTACCAAGACATCTAAACATCTAGTTTAAAACTCTCCTTCAGGCAAAAGCAGACCTATTTCTTCATATCGACTCTTTTGTTGGGTTATGTTGGGTTATGTTATGTATGCAGACATTACTTTTTAGACTTAAAAAAGAAAAATTCAGACAAATTAAAAAATATCAAGCATTAACCAGCACAATCATATTGCATTAAACTCACGTAGTGCTGAGTCAAATAAATTCAATAAAAAAATGAATAGCATCCCATAAGATTTTGATATAGTACAGAAACCGAGGGGGGAAAAAAACCCTCCGACTCTGCATAGGTTGCAGTATTCTGCAGCGAGAGCACTTTTATGCGTGAGAGTGAGCTGCGAAAGCTCATCTCTAAAACGGTGAAGTTCAAAAGCGGCCCTTGAAGGAGGCCCGATGAGTCAGCAGGACTTTTATTTTGACGACAACAAAGGGCTGAAAGCCCGGTCTCCCCCGTGGAACACAGAGAGGACAGGTGGCAGCCTCCAGGCTTGTTGAAAGGCTGTCTTATCTGGCAGCCTGGGCAGGAATTATTCATAACCCGACTTAGTCACAGAATTACAAAAAAAAAAAAAAAAAAAAAAAAAAAAAAAAAAAAAACACTATCTATAGCCTTATTACAGAGGCTCGGGGTTTGTAAACCGTGTAGCAAAGAGGAAGTAGATGTTAAGGGGGTGACAGAGTTTGTGATAGGGAGTGGGTGAATGTCACTTGTTTCTTCTTTTAGAGGAGAGAGAAGGTGAAGATAACAGAAAGTTTGTGTTGGGGGTTTAGTTTTGAGTTTCTTTGGGGTTGGGGATTCAGGGGTTGTTTTCAGTTCTTTGTCGGGGTTTAGAGGTTGTTAAGGGGCAACTCCCATCATGACTAACATTACAATAGAGGGTTTTTTTTTATTAATGTTATTGTACAGCAGCCATTGCGTGGAACTTAATTAGATTTTGCCTCCTATCAGATTAGTTTAAGTCAGACTTGAGCCTTTGCACTTTTCCCGCCTTTTAAATTAGAGTCCTTTTGTCTTCTATCCAGGGGCCCAAGGGTGAGGCTGGACCTTCTGGACCTGTAGGACCCAAGGGAGAACAGGTATGTATGCCTATGCCCTGTATGGAGACCCAAGGCCCACTTAACCCTAACCCTAACCATATGGAGATGATCCTAGGACCACTTAATCTGACAAGTGATGGTGGTGGTGGCATTGGGTTACTCAAGCCTACACTTTACCAGACACGTGATACATATTCACTGTATGGACCTCCAAGGCCTACTTTCCAAGACACGTGGTGGTGGCTACCGTCTGCACTACCTGATAATGATTTGTTATTGATGTAATAACACTGTGTTAATTCTTACGAGGCTCGTTACTCCTCTTCGGCTAATTAATGAACGGCAAAGCCCGGCATCGCATCGCATCTCTCCTTCCAGAGGAGAGAGCGTTCCTCCCCTCCTCCTTCTCTAATTAAGAATCCACAATTTGAAGGATGGAGACATTAGCAAACAGCGTGAAACAGCAAACAGTGGCCAGCCGGCTGAGTTAGTCACGGCGTGAACAATGAGCCGTGGAAATCACACTCCCAGATTGAATCACCTTCGATGGTAATGAGGCTCAAACGAGGCACAGCTTCCTGGGAAAAAGCTCACATAGCTGAGCTGTCATTAAAGGTGCAGTGGGTAGATTTGTTTAAAGGTGCAGTGGGTAGATTTGTTGACAGAAAAATGAAATGCTGCGGGAGCTGCAGTGCCATGGTAGCATGGCTGTGATATGGACTCTTTCAACAAGAAAAACGAAAACAATGCTTGAACGTTCTATTTTGTTGCCAATCTACTTCCGCTTCATTAAGATAACATATGGAATGTTAAAACGGAAGCCTTGTGGGAACAACTATGATGCTGATAATGGAACTCTCTTGAAACGGTCAATACCACGTACGAGCTCAGTCACCACGGTGACCCAGGTTTGAGTCTGACCTGAGATCATTCCCCAAACCCACTCCCCATTTGTGCCTCTGGACTTAAGGCCATTCACACCAAGAACGATAACTATAACAATAACTATTAAAAAATATTGTTGTTGTTAATATGAAAGGCCACATTCACACATAAACAATAACTATAACGATAACGACAAGGAAGAACGATATCGTTGGGGATCATTTTCAGAGCGATTTTGAGAACGATAAAAAGCTAACAGTCTCTGTCTTTCCTATGTTATGCATTTATAATAATGTTTAGGCCCTCTAGATTTCACCATGAAGTATCAATATCCCAGGACAGATGGAGCAATACCCAGCTGTTGTCCTTCAGCCATTATTGCAGGCCTGGGACTGTATTTCATAACAAAATACAGACTGTACCTTTAAGTTATCTGAAGGTGTGAAAGTCACCAGTACC
>NC_063208.1:6336506-6396506 GCF_017589495.1 Alosa alosa
TCGGAATAAATAGTTTAATCAGAATGACAAAAAAAGAAAACTGTCCATGTAAACGTGGCTAGTGTCAACGGCAGCGCCATCATCTGAATGTATTCCCATCCCACAGCCACACAATTATCAGTCATCACAATGTGAACTGGCCGTAATGCAGCCACGGCAGGTGGCCATGACGGGCTTAGAAACACACATTGGATGTGTTCTCAAAATAGATTCTGTTCTTCTCTCTGTGGCGCTTATGTGTTGAAACACACACCGGATGCTTCATTAAGCAGAGTAAATAGCGTTCTCCTCTCCATGACCGTGGGTGTGTGTTGTGTGTGTGTCAGGACATGTTGAGGCTAAGACATCTGTTTGATTTGAATCAGTTTGAAGTTAAATTGCTTTTGCCTGTTCTTGCACATCCTACCACACTGCTGTGTGAAGATGTGCCTGCCTGCTTGGCCGCTGGTTGCGAGTAGTCGTCCAGGGAACTGTGATGCTAAATTGTCCCCTCCTGCTCCACTGCCCCTTGTATCAGTGTGTGGCCTTCATCTGACATGTTCTCTCCTCTATCCTGCAGGGTTTCAAAGGCATCAAAGGTCATCAGGGATTCCCTGGACCAAAGGTATGCAGAGCTTTTAAACCGTGACAAACCACTTCCTCAGTCACGCAACCTGTTGAGGAGTGAATTATTTTACTGGTTCCTTCTAGAATTCTACGCAAAGATCTATAGTTTCAGTGTTCTTTATACAGTTTATGGGGAAAATCTCTGAGGGTAATGTCGCATCATAATGCAGAACTCTCGGTTTGCGAACATTCTAATCACATATTTGTGACAGGTTAAAAATGAGGTGTTGTAAGAATGTTATCAGAATGTCCTGTGATGGTTAGTGACTTCATTGTGTTCCTCTGATAGGGAGACTGTGGCCCGCAGGGTCCTCCTGGAATGGCAGGCAAACCGGGCATGGAGGTCAGCAGACTCGTTACTCAGATCTATACTTTACTTTTCACTAAACCCTACCCTTTACTAATATCCATACATTGCTTTACTCTTTAATCAGATCCATACATTACTTTACTCTTTAATCAGATTCATACAGATAATGATGGAAAGGATGATTTAAAGATCATTGTTTACACTTCCTTTCTCTCTCTCTCTCTCTCTCTCTCTCTCTCTCTCTCTCTCTCTCTCTCTCTGTAGGGTGATCCTGGCACACCAGGGCCACAAGGTCCCCCAGGTGCTCCCGGACATCTTGTAAGAACAGTGACCATTTAAAGACGAATGTTTCTGTGTATGCTACGCAGGGGATGCTTATGTATATGCTGTAGAGGAAATGTTTATGTGCATGTTATAGAGGGGATGCTTATGTATGCTGTAGAGTGCTGATTCTCTTGAATGAGTCCACTTGTGGTCATCTTTTAGGGGGCCACCGGACCTGCAGGACCTCCCGGACCCATTGGCCTAGCCGGAGTGGTGAGATTTACCAATCATAGCATCACACCCATTTCTCATATCACAACCACACTAACACCCATTTCTCATATCACAACTACACTAACACCCATTTATCATAGCATCACAACCACACTAACACCCATTTCTCATAGGATCACACCCACTAACACCCATTTAAGTGTAAGACGGAGAATTTCATAAGATTTGTATAAAAAATAGCTGCCGTTGGCACAAAAACACAATTGGTGGACACAGGCCCTAATACAGAGAATGTAAATGTTAGACAGAGAATAGTACGTTGCTGCACAACACCTGATACTTAAATGTTCAAATTTTGTGAAGAACTATTTGTCCTATTGCAGCAAAAGCCGCAAGATTGAAAAATAAATTTGAATATATATTGTATTAAGCTTATTTTCTTGTTTTGACAAGTAGTTGTCTGTCTGTCTATCTGTCTCTCTGTGCCTGTATGTCTGTCTGACCCCCCAGGGTGTGAAGGGGGATAAGGGGGAGCAGGGAGACAGAGGCCTGGGAGGACTACCTGGACCACCAGGGGCGCCCGGACACCCAGGAATGATGGTGTGTTCCCATAATGCATCTCTCCACAACATCCAACACACAAACAGTACACAGCCAAGCCCAGTGTAAAGCAAGATAGGTTGGGTGTGTGCGTGGACATTTGTGTGTGTGTGTGTGTGTGTGTGTGTGTGTGTGTGTGTGTGTGTGTGTGTGTGTTGTTTGTGTTTTGCCTCACTGACTGCTTTATTTTGCCTTCTGTTTGGCCAGGGAGAATCAGGAAGTGATGGTTCCCCAGGAAAAGACGTGAGTTAAATCATCTAAATTGTGTGCCAAGTGTCTTACTTCCTCATTTACTGCAGCTGCTATTGAACACTCTAATCAACTCTCTCATTCATATGCATATGATTTTTTTCGTGTTCAGATGTTTTTTGTTTAACCTTTTAAAGGTAATGATTTCTGTTTTGAATGTGATTTGTGTTTATATTACCACCCGCACTTGTGTAATAAATGGAAAGTTAATTAGCATAAACATCTCTGTTGTTATGGATTTTCATGAATCATTTTTGTGCATTCCAGTTAATATCAGTTAACTGCAACTGGGTTGTTTTTATTTGATTATATATTTTCTACTGAATCAAACAGTCCAACTATGGATTGATTGATTTTACCTAGAATGTACTATGATGTAGTTACTATATGTACTATACAAAAACAGTGATATAGATGTTGACAGATTAACCGTTGGAAATGGATGAGACTGTGTCAAAAATGATTATAAATAAATAAATAATAATAATAATAATAATAATAATAAAAGTAATACATATTGTCAAAAAGTAATCCTTTTTATAACCTCTTAAACTCTTAGGGAATCCCAGGCTTGCCCGGAAACAATGGAGAACCAGGACAAAAGGTAGGAAATAGAGTATAAAAGGCTTTTTTGTTCAAATGAATTGAGTGTGCACAGGTTTAGTAAAGCATCCATTTGTGTGTCTGTAGTGAGACTATAGTTATAGTTAGTGTGTATATAGTTATACTATGTTGCATAAATAAATGACCCCAGCAACAACAAGGAATTACAATACTACAGTTTGAGGAAGAATAACAATTGATAGACTGGAATGGCCTGTTTTCACGTGACAGTATAGATGAGAAGTGTACATTGTTTTAATAGTATTAGAGATGTGAAAAATACATTTCTGAAGAAGAGTGTAAATGGGTGCAAGAAATGTAATTTATCTCAGCAGCAAATTTCAACAAAACGCAGATGAAGGAAGGGGCTTGCTTGCTAACCCCAGTGAAATGCTGTTGAAGTCAGCTCTGTTGGTGATGGGGTTTTTTTACCCACAAATGTTGCTATGTTGGCGATTTTGTTTTTTGATGGTATTAAGACTTGGATATTTCTGGAATCTCTGAAAGATTTTTGCTCATTGAAAAAGGAAGAGTTTCTGTTTTTCTCTAAGTAAACATAGCTATATTGACTTGTTTTTGTAACCTAGGAGCCCAAAATTAAAGGATCTTTTCATGTTTAAAAGCATAGCGTCCCTCAGCATCCTCCTAAGGATATCCCAAGGAAACCTCCCAGCGAGCGAGCGAATCTCTCTCAATCATGAGCCGCCACTGTTTATGTTTGTGTGCCTCAGTAATCTATAAACCTCTCCACGCTTGGTTGCCTTCAAACACACACACACACACACACACACACACACACACACACACACATGTACACACACAGACACACACACACACACACACACACACACACACACATACACACACACACACACCTGTGTGGATGTGAGCTGCTATTAGCTTCCAGTGCTATCATCCTTGCATGAACCCAGCCATCCTCAGGATGATGCTATTATGGCCAAGAGAGCTGTGTGTTATTGGACTATCTATCACACTGACAGCACGCCGTTGTCAGGTCTTTCACAGTTTAAAGTATGTATTAGATAAGGCTGCACCAAGCCATTTAGGCAGTCCTGGGAGGGAGGCCGCGGTCTTTAAATGTCCGCAGTGCCCAATAAGGCTATTTATTTATGATAAATGGCCCCTCTCCAGCTAAAGCACTGTGTGCGTCATGTTGACTTCTTACTCCTGGGCCTTGGATTTCAGCGCGGCAGTGAGAGACTACAGCATCTTTTTGCTGTGTGAAGGAATTCTCTAATGCAGAACTTATTTAAAGGCCACCTGTGCCCAGATTTTGACTTCTAGCTGAGATGTTTTTAACTAGATGTCACCAGAAATAGGTTTTAGTTCTGTTGAGGCAATGTCCTGGTCTGGTATTACTGGAGAAACTCATACACAACTTTATTTCTAATGCTGGGTAAACAACATATACTGTACACGCTTGCCGTCCTCAAACTGTATGTTTGACTGGTCTCGCCTCAAGTGATATAGTGATTCCTAGAGACTCCCATACACACCTTTATTTTACCATAGGATTAAGTAAGGGATAATGTATAGAACGCCGGTCATTATAGACCTCTCCAGAATAAGTCCCGCCTCCTAACTTCCGTATCCATCCAACGTCCTGGCGTCGATTGTCTATGGGAAATAACATGGCGTTTTGAAAGATCGTACTGTACCTGTCAAACTCTGTAGGTGACAAAGTAGAAAAAGCTGCTGGGCAGATTGGCCTACACACTTCTGCCATCTAGTTTCCACTGGATTTTTTGATTTTCGGTGCCGTTTAAGTAGTATAGTCTATAGTATACTACTTATACTACTTCCAAAAAATGGTCTATTGGGAAAATAAGGCGTTGGTTGGCAATGAGAAATTGCATTGCAACCAGCAAAGTTGCTAACTTAGTTAGCTAACTTAGTTAGCAACTATGGTTTTTGGGAAACGCGCCCCAGTATGACAAATAAAGAACTTGACCTTGACCTTGACCGTGACCGTGACCTTGACCTCTTCCTCTGTGTGTTTCCAGGGTGAGGCAGGGGCCTCGGGCCAGCGGGGGTCCCCAGGAGAGCGCGGGCCCCCAGGACCCCCCGGAGGAGGCGGCGGCGGCTACGGCTCCAAGAAGAGCGGGGACGTGATGGGACCCATGGGACCGCGCGGCGAGAGGGGGTCGCCGGGGCAACCAGGGCCGCCAGGAACCGCTGGACATCCCGGCCAACCAGGCAATGACGTGAGTGCGCACAGGAGGACAGTAGGGGTGGCCTGGTCACTTTATACAGGCAGGCTACACTGGGCATGTACTGTAACTGTTCCTTTCACGGAGCGTCTGATGCAACAATTAGCTTCCACGGTAATCAATGGAACTGCTGGCTACAACAAATGTGATAGCGGCATGGAAATTCGAAAAATGTCTTCTAAAACTATTTTTACACTCCATGAACGGAGAGCTTTAGTTGCGGTCGCGATGTAACCTGGGCCTTAGCCGGGTTAGATTAAGAGTTTGAGTTAAATAATGAACACAACGTAAACTCTCTAGAGGCTAGGAAAAATACATGATGTTCTATGCAACAATAATATGAATATAGTTATGAGGTGTATAGGCAGGGGCTGATTCAGAAGGTTTAGTCTGAGGACTGTCCTCTTCTTTTTTCCAGTATTTTTCCCTCTTGAGACACTTTTGAATTTGCATCACGGTCATTAGAAGAGGTGGTCGGGCAAGCCACACACAATGGGTGCATTTGTATATTGCCACTCCGAGCACACTTAACCGTTCGTAAATTTGGAATTATCGCATGTTTATTAAGAGCGTCACACAATCGGAGCAAGTTTCCAAGTTCCACTTTCATCTGGATAATATTATCCTATCCTATCATAAGGAAGTGATCCTGACCCACCCAGGGAAGGTGTGAGTGGAAAGCCTGTTCCTCTCCTGGCAGAGCCTATGGAGGGTCAGCAGACTGATTAAGTAATTGACTGAATCATTTAAGCACTTAACTGCCTCACTGGTTAGTTAGTCAATTTATTGATGTGACCACTAAACCGTTCAGTGCTCGAAAGGTCACTGGGAAAACCGCTAATCTACTCCAGACAGGGTTGGCAGTCGGACAAAAGCAATAGCCATGATTTACTGTACGAGGGGGATATCTATGATAGTTCTGCTGTAGTAAAGCACGCTTTACAATTCTTGATGTAATGAAGGCAGGTCAGACTCAGAGTCGGAGAACAGTGGCTTCACTTCGGGAAATCGGAGGGCAAATCCAATAGCAAAAATCCAGGTACGATATCCAAGTCAAAACACAGATGTAAGCAAACAATTCCAAAGCACAAATCCCAAAATCAAAGTCGGAGCATGGAACAAGGTCGAGAATCAGTTAGCGTAGTTCAACAGTAAATCTCTACAACACGGCTTAGTCTGCTCAAAAGATCACGATAGCATGAGGGAAACAGTCTTATCAAAGCCAGCGGTTAATTAGTTAACAGGTGACAGGTGCTTAGTACTCAGGTGAAGTGTAGCAGGACTGTGTGCAAGTGCCGACGCAGGCAACAGGACATATGTTACATATGGAACTCTATATGATCATGACCCCAGTAGGTACACTACAGTAGGGTGTGACATATGGAACACCATGCGATCATGACCCCAGTAGGTACGGTACAGTAGGGTGTTACATATGGAACACCATGCGATCATGACCCCAGTAGGTACGGTACAGTAGGGTGTTACATATGGAACTCTATATGATTATGATTCCAGTAGGTAGAACTGCAAGGCCAACAAATATGCACAAGTACAAATTAGTAGCTAAGTTGGTTTTTAGGCTGTTGTATAGGTTTTTAGACAAAAGTAAAACAAAGAACAACAGTAAAAAAACAACAAGACAAAACAAGACAAAAGGTCAGAGAGATGAGGGTAAAGCATAAAATGTAATTAAGAATTAAGAAATTTGATCCAGCACCTCTGAGACATGCAAATGAGTCGGTCTGCAAGCGTCTCTAATGTGTCGTCTCGGCATAAATATTTGTTTGTGTTTATACTTCAAGAGAACAACTGCTGTGGGGAAAAGCAAACATTCCGTCTAGAACACATCAACAGGGCGAGTGACTCCTTAAAAACTCACAATGGGAAGGCGCCGCTTCTCCTGAGGAGTCTAGGAGGTGTATTTAATCAAATGAGCTTCTAGCCGCGTGGGTGTAAGTGCCATCACTTCCCAATTAATTTGACTTCACAGGGGAATGATCTCCTGTACTTTGCTTGAATGACAATGCAGATTTATGCTGTATAGTTAGAAGTTTATGATAGATTCATTCTTTTGCACTGTGTAAATTGTAAGCGTGATCTAAATAATCTCTTACAATCCTAATGAAATAGAACAATATGTATTATTGTGGATATGCCCCATGATTCAGATATATAATGCTCCAAAATTAGATGAGTTCTTCACTGGCCCCTGCTACACCCCTTCTCCAAGTTTCATGGAAATCTTCCTGGTAGTTTTTGCATAGTCCTGCCAACAAACGAACAGACAAACAACCAAAAGTACAACTGCACAAATCACAAAGCTACTTCAAAATTCAAATAAAGCTACACAAAACTGCAACTACACAATACCACAAAGCTACTACAAAATTCCAAACCACCTGTTGATGTGAAGTGCTATTCAACCATTCATGTCCATGGCCAGCCTCTTTGAGAGAAGTAATGTCAAATGTGTTCAGTTGCTTGTAAAAAGGTACACTATGATTGTCACCTTTACAAAGCCAATTTGATGGTAAACAAACTTCGTTCAGCTAGTATAGCTATACAGCATAGACGTATCCCTACAGCATCCCTACTGAGAAAACCAGCTACGCAACTTCCAAGAACGGCTGCCCGGCAAATCTGGCGAGAATTGTGAAACATTACCTTGTCAGTAGATATTGCTCTTTGGAGATCGTTTTTGCCTATTGTTAATCCTTCACTTCCACAACAAAAGCATTTGCATTATGTACAGGGGGGGTAAGTCATGCAAGGTTTGGTAATAGCAGAGTAACATATAAATACATCGCGACTAGGGGGAGCTCTACCAAAAATACCTAAGCCTGCATAGTGTTGCTTTAATGGGCCTGATGGCAAACGTAAGGATGATAGGATGTGAAAAGAGGGAAAGGTCAGAGGTCATATGATGGCATCTTCTCTTATCTTCTCTCAGGCGGTGGTCAACTACGATGACATCAGGGGCTACATAAGGCAACAGGTCATCAAAATCTTTGATGGTGAGTAAAACTTGGTTTCTAAAATATACCATATAATTACAAATAGTATACATTTATATGTGTAATATATGCAATGCACCATGTCACCAATGTATCTTTTGATCCACAAAAGTATTATTATTAACACTGTTTGGCCACTTGCCCACTAATAATAGGCAACAAAGTCTTGTCTGACAAACTTAAATAATAATCAGCAGACAGCTTGTCACGGTTGCGTCATCCAATTGGAACATTTGGAACGTGTCATGTTATTAGCCTGGCGGTGTTTACTCACTACCAGAGAGGGTTAAAGCTAGTAAGCTAGTAATCAAGGATCTTTGTCACTACTTTACTAAGCTGTGTCATCTCCTTTAGGTGGGGGTCACATTGACCAGCTGCAGGCATCAGCAGTCCTATTGTTTACTACGGTGCGGCAGCATTGCGCTAGCCCCAAACAATTTGTGCGTTGAACTGGGCTCAACTTTCAAAGTGTAGCGCAAGGCTCATCAATTAGCAGTTTAGGCAACAGAACGTAGACCGTTGGTGTAACTTAGCAACAAGGAACTTCTTTTGAATTCTTCTACACGCATAGTCTGAGTGTTGCGTTACGTTTCACCGCTCCCGATTTCCTGATCCCCACCGACGTCCACCTTGTCCAGTTTGCGTTCATCTCAGACTAATTGCACGCGTCTCCTGCCACGATGACGGACATTAATATTTAAATTCTGATTATGAGCACTGATGCTTTTTAAAATACGGCTGGATGTCATTAACTGTGTGCCCTTGGCGTGCCCACAGAGCGGATGGCGTACTACATGTCACGCATGCAGATGCCCGTTGAGATGGTCTCGTCTCCCGGACGACCAGGGCCCCCCGGCAAGGACGGAAATCCTGGTCTGCCAGGACAGCAAGGGATGCCAGGCCGCCCGGGGCAGATTGGCCGAGAGGGTCGAGTAGGGCCTATGGGCCCGCCAGGTAACGGAGAGATCTCACCACACACACACAAACATGCACACACATGCAGACACACACACACACACACACACACACACACACAAACATACAGTACAGTACACACACACACACACATACAGACATACACACACACACACTCACAAACATACAGTACACATACAGACATACATGCACACACACACACACACACACACACACACACTCACAAACATACAGTACACATACAGACATACATGCACACACACACACACACACACACACACACACACAAACATACTGTACAGTACACACACACACATACAGACATACACACACACACACACACACACATACAGTACACATACAGACATACATACACACACACATATACATACATACACACACATACCTGCATGCAGACACACAAACACACGCACACACATACCACACACCAGATGGATCAGGGGTTGGTTTGTTTGTGTGAATGCCAATTGGATACAACAGGTAGCAGCCCTGTGCATGTGTGGCCTGTGTGATTGCGTGTGTGTCTGTGAGTTTGTCTGTCATGTTTTATGGAAAGGCTGGTCCAATGCTCAGTCCATCTGTTGCACCCACACACACTGCTGCCCCATCCACATGAATGTGAGATATGTTTATTGGTGTTTGTTTTTGTTTGTTTTTTTGATTCCATCCTCAGAGACAACGATGAATGATAAACTAAAGTGGCCAACCATTTTAATTCTGTGGGTGGTGCTAATTATATGAGTAATGAAATCTGAATGTTAAGGAGATGGGCTTGAACCATTGTTGTTTTTCCCACAGGGGGGCCTGGACCAAGGGGAGAGAAGGGGGAGAAGGGAGTCGGGGAGATGGGTGACTCTGGCCCCCCCGGTGCCCCAGGTAAGATTACCCTGAGAACATGGTGCCTCTCATGGCCAGTTTAGAAGTTGCCTGATTATTTGCGAGTTGCTCTCGTCTCGAGTGTGATCCCTGACCGTCTGTCTGTGGCCTCGGGCCTGAGCTCCACCGAGTCCGCAATAGTAGCGCTTCGCTCACGTAGCAAAAACACAGTTTTAGAAGACTGCTCTAACTTTTTCGAACGTACGCGCTCCTATCACTTCTGGTGTAACGAGTTCCATTGATTATAGCGGAAGCTAATTGTTGCAGAAGACGCTCTGCAAATGGAGCGACTAGGCTGCCATGCAGTTTGATGACGGAGTCAGATTTTTTAATAATAATTTAAATTTCGCCGCCGATAGATCGCGTGGAGGACTCTGAAAACTACTTGTCACCCTTTGTTGTTAATTAAACGCACAAAAATCATTTGTATGTGTTCAGGGTAATTGTGTTTAATTGTAAGGACTGTTTGTGATGGATTTCAGTCATGCACAGGATGTGCTATTGATTCCCCTCTTCTGGATATGAGGGGAAGATTACGTGCTAACACGGCCACAGACAGTTACTTCACCTAAAAAACAACTCTAAATTACAACTCTAACACGGCCATGGACTGTTATTTCACAAAAAAAAAACTACTTTGGTGTTACTTTGGGTGTTCTGTAATGTAATCCTAACTGACTCCATCCTAATGGAGGAATACATGAATGAATGAATGAATGAATGAATGAATGAATGAATGAATGAATGGATGAATGAATGGTTGAATAGATACAGTATATCTCCATGGTGCTCTCTAAGCACCTGCCCCTAAGCCCTTTCACATACATCAGCATGGTCTCCTCTCTCCACTGCCTGTGCTCAATGCTCTGTGTGTGTGATGTATCTGTGGTTAATGGTTAGTGAGTAATGTCTCTGTGTCTCCCTTAGGTGTTCCAGGGCCTCCAGGCTATGGGAAGATGGGACCCCCAGGTCAGATGGGTCAGCAGGGTATCCCAGGGATACCAGGACCCCCTGGTCAGCAGGGGTCGAAGGGCAAGGAGGGCCGATGCAACCCGTCCGACTGCATGAGTATGCCCGTGGAGTACAGCCCCAAGGGTCCGCCCGTTAAAGGGCCCTGGTAGAGGAGGAGAGAGCGAGCAAGAGAGAAGGGGGAGAGAGAGAGAGAGAGAGAGAGAGAGATGGATGGATGAAGGGGAGGGAGGGAGAGGGTGGGAGGGAGATGTTATAAACAGTTACAAATGGGAGAGTTTTACAGTAAGACAAGCACACTTGCAGTTGAGTTGGCAAAAGAAAGCAAAAAAAAACTTCCGGAAAAAGCAGTAATTTACCCCCTGCGTTGCGTTATCCAAGCTACTGCACTGTAGTGCCAACCACTCACTAAGCTTGTCTGAGCCGCGCCACGCGCAGTGGAAGCTTTCAGTTCAGAACGCCCCACTGCTGAAATAATATGTTTGCTTCAGGCTTGTCTGAACGGAGGCTCCTCTCAAACTCGCCTCTTTCCAGCCTCATCCACGCCTCCACATTTGCATCGTGTAATCAGCCGCTCTGGCCCTCGCTGAAGAGGCTGCGTTGAAGAAGAGATTACGGACTAGACTCTTTTATCTCCATTTTATTTTCTCTCAAACCGCACCAACATCAGGATGACTTTATTTTTTCTGACATATCTCTCTCCAAATGAGCTGTTTCCCCTCTCGCTGAGTTAAAAAAATCACTTTTTTTTTCCGTTGTTGTTGAAAAAGATGTTTACACACAGCACAATCTGTGTTAACCGTTACATCCCCAAACCCCAGTCAAAAGGATTGCTTTTATATGGTAACTTAAATGTTTTTTTTTTTTTTCCATAGGCAGCTGTTCAACTGTGCTGTGTTATTTTTTTTCTCTGTTTTCTCTGTTGTCTGACCACTACAAGTGCCTCATATTTTTAGAAAGACCCAGTCCTGCCATACATATCCTCACTGTACGTACCTCTGCTATGTAATCAAAGATCAAGAAGTTTTTAGAACATTCCAGGAAGAAAATATGATCCCCACGACTGATGAGATATACTGCAAAATGTAATGCCAATGGTACCATCACTATATAAATTTGCCCACTTTAGCATTGGGCATGTGTTGTGTATATATGAATATTTATATATAATGGCTTTTGTATGAGTTGATTTTGTTTTGTTTTTGTTTCAACAATTGGCATAGAGATGGTGTAGTTCTCCTACTGTGACTGTGGTCTTTAAACCATCCACGGTGGTCAATGTGAGAAAAACAGTCCTCATAAGCTGAGAGCAGGCTCCAGCCTCTCTCTGATTGGGCAAACCCTGGCTTCTGTGTGTGTGTGTGTGTGAGAGTGAGCGAGCAGCGCGTCTACGGTTTATCCAGTAGTTGGCCCAGTCTCTGAAAGTGGGATGCAAAGTATTCATCTGTTTTATCATGTGGGATATTTCCATTTTCAAAGCTTTTGGTGCATCCATCCAAAAAAAAAAAACAACTAACAAGCATTCGCACACAGCAGTGCTGCCGCACAACCAAATCTCCTGAGCCCTTTTCAAACTTGAATCACTTTCCTTTGTTCTGTAATACTCGCATCGTCTTAGATAATCTCATGCATTTCAAATAACTGCCATCATCAAAAAAAAAAATGCTATTCACATTTTATTGCCTCGGGTAATTTGTTCATTACTTGATTGCTCTCCTAAATGGACAAGGAACGATAAGCCATCCATCATCAGTCGCCATGGCAGCAAGGCTGAATCTGTAATATGGAGCACTTTAATTAAACTCTTCCTGGGGCCGCTATCTCTTATTGTAGAGTTTGTATTGTGTGTGTATGTGTACTATCCAGAGACCTGATTGGCTGTTGAGACCATCCATCATCTGTCTGTAGAGTTCTGCCCCACTCTCCTTTCCCTTCATAAATCTCACGCTGTTACCATGCCAACACCTTCTTATCATGCCTTTCCAAGTCGTGTCAGAATCCATCTTGTGCTGAGGTTTTTTTTTTATGGAAATTTGAGAAAAGCAAATAAATATTTTTAATGCAGACATATCCAATGAAAGACTCATTATTCCTTATTCCTCTTTTGACAACAGATAGTTATCAAAAATAAAACGGATGAACGGCAGCGGCCTGTGGAAAACAAGCCCGGGGTTGAGCCACGGTGTTTGTACTAATACCAGTGTTTAAATGTCATCATGGATACTTTGGCCTGTTCTCACCCCTGTTTCACGCCCAAGGCCTGTCATTTGGTAATACAATGATTTCAAAATAACAAAGCGTTTGACCGCACTCCGAAGGCCGCTGTTAAAATTACAGCTTTCGCTGCAAACCTTTGACCAAGTAAAATATGTGTCTGATCCAGGTGGCATTTGCTTGCTGTGGGTGAAGGATTTAGGTGTTTTGACCAAAATAGAAACCTGGAGGCAACATAACATTTCAATACTGTCTCTCTCTTTGTCCTCTCTCTCTCTCTCTCTCTCAGACAAACTAATATAGGAAATGGTTTTCCTTTATAAAAGAAATGTGAGCATCTACATGATACAGATAGGTTTTATTTCACAGTATATTGGAAGGTGTAAATGCTAAATCATGAGGGAATTAACTAGATGCAGTAACAGACCTAAATAAGGGTAGCCTCCTCACTTGTTCTCACACGATACAGAAGAACATTCAGTCTTACAAAACGTTCCTCTTTATTGATTTAGATCGACCTGAACAGCCAGGTGGAAAAAAAAGAAAGAAAACTTGTTTACAGATGAACCAAATAAAGAACAATAAATAGCTTTTGTTGTTTAATGAAAATAATCAGTTCTCTGCACTTTTATTGTTACGGCAAAAGGTTGTCATTTGCATTGGGAGTGGACAGTGGCATTAGAGGAATCAGATGGGAAATGAAACCTTCGATGAAGAAGCAGAGTGAGTTTGGTTGGACTTTCAACTCCAAAATGCTGATTACATTCATTAACCAAGGGTCTCTGTTCCGATCTCACAATAACACGAAAACCCACCCTTATATATAAAATTAACACACATTTACAAAGATTTACATAGCACTAAAATTATCGGTTAGACTGTTGACAAGAACCTGTTGCTGGGCAACTAGAGAACATGATTAAGGTAATCAGTATCTTATAGGTCTGTGGGGAAACTGTACACAGTAAGATTTATAGTCTGGAGTAAGATTTAACTGGTAACTAAATCCTTCACAATAAACGTAATGAGATTTCAGCGTACGGACTTGTGTCTTTTATTGCTACTCTTGTACATTTGTTGATTGGGGGGTGTTTGTGTTAGGGGGTAGTGCGTGCTCGAACTTGCCCTGTTTAAAAACAAACAATGCTTGGAAATAATGAACAGTAACACTCAAAACATTTAAAGTGACCACAATATAAAAGAAAAGCACCTCTGTTTATTTAATATAACTTTTCATGGACTTGAGTCTCTTAGTTCTTCTCAGTCCAGGGCTACTGGTTTGGTGATGTCCACAAGGCGATGGTGATGGTGATAATGATGATGTCACGGCTGACGCTGCTATTGGGGGCGGTGGTGGAGGCAGGAGTATTCCAAAATGGCTGACACTGCCAGCAGCAAAATGGTAGACTGGCCACAGTGATGATGTCACAATGAGAGATGTCTTGGAATGTCAGTCAGGCTGGTTTGCCCCCCGCCCCCTCCACCCTTCCCCTTACGCTGGTGTTTAGAAGAGGGAGCGAGTGTACTGTAAGTGTGCCTCTCCTTCTCTCTCCCTCTCTTCTTGTCCTCCTCCTCCCTCGTTCTGGCGGAGGTGAGGGTCAGCTCTTACTTGGAAGGGCCCTTAATCCGGCCGGCCTCCTGGAGGCGGGGTGAGGTGTAGGCGGAAGCCGCCAGGCAGGCGGCCGCTTCGCAGTATCCAGGGAGACCCGGTGGGCCGGCCTTACCTGGACGACCAGCTTCTCCAGCCGAGCCCTGGGGGCCTCTCTCCCCGTGCTTACCGTCTCGGGCCACTCCGTCGAGACCAGGAGGACCTGTGAAGGACGTCACATACAGAGTTAGGCGGGGATCAACATTGACCAGCGCTAAGCAGCACGTGGCACGCAACGCTCAGACCGTTTCCTATGGTAACACAAACGGTTTGACTTAACTGACAATTGAATACGCTCGCGTTGCGCTTTGAAAGTTGAACCAAGTTCAACGCTCAGCTTGTTCAACGCTAGCGTTATGCTAGCGCTGCCACCGTTCTTAGTGCTCAGTGGATCCAGATCCTAGCTAGTTGATTCTTCCCATCACAAGATATTGAGTGAAGGACAAAATATAGTGTCATGTTAAAACACCGCATTTGATGTTTAGTGTGAGACAACAGCCAACAGAACAATATAATAAACACAAGACACTAAACACACAATGAAAAGTGTGTGCAGTAAACGCAGTAAGCGCAGTAAGCACACTGACATTGGTGAAAGATTCAAGTGAATTTGCATGGCGTAGTGATTCTTCTAACTGCCACAATTCCACATTCTAAAGTGGCCAGTTGATGCCATGTGCAAAATTGGTCAGTTGATGCCATGTTCTTACAATAAGTGGCAAGTTGATGCCACGTTCATAAGTGGCCAGTTGATGCCACATTCATAAGTGGCCAGTTGATGCCACATTCATAAGTGGCCAGTTGATGTCACATCAGTAAGTGGCCAATTGATGCCGTGTTTGTAAGTGGCTGGTTGATGCTGTGTGTGTAAGTGACTAGATGGTGTGTGTGTGTGTACAGTAAGTGGCCAGTGAATGCTATGTTAGTGACGCTAGTCGCCAGATGTTGGTAAGCTGGTTGTACTGACCTGGCAGACCGGGTGGTCCAGGCTGTCCAGGGTGCGGGCGGCCAGGGTCTCCTCTCTCTCCTTTAGCCCCTCTCTTCCCTGGAGGACGAAAACATCAACAACATGACCGTATGAAATAAAACAAACTCTTTATTCTACTGTGATGCCAGCATCTATGGCAAAGCTGCAGGCAACTTAAAACAAAGTAGAGTAAAGTTTGAGTGACCTTCCCCAGAGTGTGAAGTCACGGTACCCACTGTGAAACAACAGAGGCTCTTTTTGCCCTCCAGAGGAGATGTGAGGCATCTAAATAGTGTCTCAGTGGAGCGTTCCTATTTCACTATGAAAGACACTGAGCTTTGTTCTGACTAACTTGTGTCTTTTATGTTTTTAATTATTCTTTACTATTTAAACTAGAGAGTTCAACAGAATAGATACAATAACCATGAACATAGAACAACTGATGAGTCTTTGGATGCTTTTTGAAGATCCTAAAACTATCGCTAAAATGAAGAGCATTAGGTGAATCAATCCACCAACAAGCAATCACAGAACTAAAAACGAGTCTTGGCTGTGACCACTTAGTGTTAATGGAGAACTAACAAAGAAGACACTCATCCGAGGACCGCAGTGGGGGAATTATAGTAGATTCATGTCAGCTATGACCAGAATACAGAATTCATTACAGGAAGCATCTCATTAAGGAAAACCTCAACATAGTAGTGCACATTCAGAAAACAGCAAAGAGGTTTTAGATGGAAAACCACTTGTGACACTAATTCACTCAAGCAATGTCTGCCCTTCCCCATGCCTATCTCTGCATAATACCTACACACTGTGTCCTTAACACCAACTCTGCATCATAAATTGGGGCAGCTGTGGCCTACTGGTAAGCACTTCGGACCTGTAACCGGAGGGTTGCCGGTTCGAACCCTGACCAGTAGGCACGGCTGAAGTGCCCTTGAGCAAGGCACCTAACCCCTCACTGCTCCCGAAATACCGCTGTTGATGCAGACAGCTCACTGCTACCGAATTAGTGTGTGCTTCACCTCACTGTGTGTACACTGTGCTGTGTGTGTTTCACTAATTCACGGATTGGGATAAATGCTGAGACCAAATTTCCCTCACGGGATCAAAAGAGTATATATACATATACTTATACTTATACTTAACCCTTTAGGCGCCAGAGGTTTTTTTCCAAAACGATCAATTTTGACATCTTCATTTCAAAAGGCTATATCTTAAAAGTGATAAGAGATAGAGACTTTCTGTAAATTAGAGAAATATTAAGGATGACCCAAAGTTTATGTAGAGATTAAATGTTTATATCTAATTTGCAATTTATGACGTCATATGGTGGCGGCCATCTTGGATTATAGAATTTTCATGAAAAGTCGCATGTTTGAATGATAAAATGCACCACTTCTTTTCCCCCAAAATGTCCCTCACCTTCTGTATGCTATATTGCACAATACTGAATGCTCAGGTAAATAGTAAGTAGTGAACAAACTGTGTAAATCATTACTAATAAATGGCCGAAACAAACCAAATGCATGTAGCGGTAGACTGGCCTTTTGCTGTAGAGATTTTCCATTTACTACATACAGTAGGCACTCTGATTCCATGTATGGGGCACATATAGATTATTCAGATGACACACAAACACAAGTAGACAAGACCTGTTTAGTTCAAAAGCTCATTTGCCACGGCAAGGCACAGATCAGGAGTGAGATGACGAGACAAGACAAGAGACAATGTTAGTATTTTTTTTCTTTTTGTTGTTTTTGTTGATGTTTTTTTTCTTAGCTGACAAAGACACACACATCACAAGGACATGAACACACAAAAAGGAACACATAGTGTATGTCCTAAATGATCAGGGAAATAGATAGCAAATCAACAGTGTAAATCATTACTAATAAATGGCTGACATTTTTTTTTTTATGTAGCAGGCCTTTTGCTGTAGAGATAATGACTCCCTATCCCTATCCATACAGGGCCGGCATTCCCATCATCTTGTGATAGACTATGCATGACCTAATGTGTGTGTGTGTGTGTGTGTGGGAGAGGGAGAGGGAGAGAGCGTGTCACCACCTCCACCATGCAGAAGCAGCATGGCCAGATCTGCCTCAAGCCGAAAGTGGGAGAGAATTTTAGCAGCTCGGACTAGGCCTACTGTCATTCTCATTGCGACTCCCCACACTGCCACTCACGCTTCCCTAACTCTCCTATGAGCACTTCGACCTCGCCTAACATACCCAGTCGCATTAGACAAAGGCTCCACCACGCTACTGTCGCCGCTGATTGTGGAGAGGGCAAGACAGAAGCTAGCGCCATTAGGCTACCTCCAGCCTTGTTCGCCACACCACTAACACCCTGCTAACTTCCCGATGAACACCCGAACCCGTGGAAACATTATTCCCACCAGTGACATTGGGCAAACGATTCAACGCTTGTGCTTGGTGTAAGCTAAACCATGGAGTAAACTCTCACTTTGTCCAGCTGCATCATTGAAGGCAGGGACGATCTGAAGCCCTCACTAAATGAATCACCGCCATTTCCTGAAGGCAGATATTCCCCTTCAGAATCAGGGTCCGCGAATAGAAGACCCAACACTTCATTTCAGGTAAACTTTTTTTTTGATGCCATTAGACGATAATCTAATGCAAATACTGCTAACGCTGACAATATCGCCTGACTAAGGGGCTCACACGCACACTACCTCCGGTATTGCACGCACTGATTCAATGCGCTGTAGCTCAAAAAGTTTTGTTTAAACCATGACCTTTTTTCGACTCGGGATGACGTATGACATGTCTGCCACCTAGTGGAGTGGATGTCGAATCTAAATATGACACCCTATTTGACTAAATCGGCCGTTTTATTCAGTACCGCATCTTGTCGAGTAAACTCGACAGTGGCGCCTAGAGGGTTAAATATCTATACACTGCACCTTTAAGACCAGCTCTGCATCATAAATATCTATACACTGTACCTTTAAGACCCGCTCTGCATCATAAATAATCTATACACTGTACCTTTAAGACCAGCTCTGCATCATAAATATCTATACACTGTACCTTTAAGACCGTGGTTTCCAATCTGGCCATGAGCGCCAATGATTCCGGGGATTCCGCGCGCCCCCACTGGCCCGTGCGGCCCCTGAGGTCCGGGCGCACCTGGGGGCCCAGGAGGTCCTGGTGGTCCCATCACGCCGGCTCCACCCAAAACGGCCCTCTTAGCGCTCACCGCTACCGCTGCTAGCCTCTCTGTGAAGAAACAAACCACATACAGTACCTCCACAGACATATGTTGTTATAGAATATATGACATAATATATAATACTGCATCTGATATAATGACATTCCAGAAGCTCAACGGAAGACCAGGTGCTAATAACACAAGACCGAGCACTGAGGAAGCACACAAACTGAAGAACACACAAACTAATAGAAACACAAATCTGTATATCATTGCTGATACAACAGGTACCCCCACAAATACAGATTTTTGCACAGATACCAATGTCTGTTGATAAAATGTATCCTGCAATGCTCAAGCATCTACTAAATGACTAATGTCATTATGATTACTGATTTTAATTGTGTTAGTAGTTGTATCTCAATTATACATGACTAAAATGACATGCTGTTCATCACACCCTGAGCAGAAGTAAAAGGTGAGCACATACAGAATGAATCCTCATATTTGATTTTTTACAGTTATGGAGTTGATGGGAGTTATGGAGTTGTATTTCTGTTATAGTTATGGAGTTGTAGTTCTGCAGCAAGTAGTCCCAAGTCACCAGTTCAGTATGAGGACAAAACTGTGTGTGTGACCCCTGGGGGGAAGTAGTGTTCTATTTGCACTCTGTCCCGCTAGAAGATTTCTCAGGGCTCAGCAAGCCAGGCAGCAGATAGGGGAGAGTAGATTTAGCTGACTGTGATATTACGGTTGTTCCTGCTATTTGTCTTCTGGCCTGAATCCAAAAGCCGATTGGTTCGCCCAAATCTCCCCTGTCTGTTGGGTGTGATGCATACAGAAAATCCACTCTCGCTCTTCTCCGCTTGCTTGAGTTGACACACAGTGTGTGTGTGTGTGTGTGTGTGTGTGTGTGTGTGTGTGTGTGTGTGTGTGTGTGTGTGTGTGTGTGTGTGTGTGTGTGTGCGCGCGTGTGTGTCTGTCTGTGTGTGTCTCTGTATGTCTGTCTGTCTGTGTGTGTGTTGTGTGTGTGTGTGTGTGTGTGTGTGTGTGTGTGTGTGTGCGCGATAACCCTGCTGTGTTGGAGAAGAGGATTACACAGTGCAATGCTGTTGGCTAATAGAGGTCACTGTGACACTGCCCAGATCTCCAACTCAGAGGAGAGGAGAAGAGTTGGAGAGCCAAACTGACTGAGGCCTAACAGCAGAGACAAAACTCCAAACTAACAAGGCTTGGCCAAGGGAGGGCATCACACACAAGCACTAAGATTTACATTTTAAGATGATAATTTTATTCTTCTGAGTGTGTGTGTTTGTGTGTGAGTCTGTGTGTATTTCTGTGTGTGTGTGTGTGTGTGTGTGTGTGTGTGTGTGTGTGTGTGTGTGTGTGTGTGTGTATGTGTGTCTGTGTGTGTGTGTGTGTGTGTGTGTGTGTGTGTGTGTGTGTGTGTGTGTGTGTGTGTGTGTGTGTGTGTGCCAGTCAGTGTGTAAATGCATTCAGTCGTTGGTGAGGTCTCCACTGAAAGACATTAAAATGATTACAGGCTGCAGAGCGGAGGACGATACAGTGCTCAGCTGACCACAACTCTATCAGAGGGAGAGGGCCCTCCATGACACGCTCTGGTGAACTCCATCAGAGGGGTCAAGCGTAAAGGTCTGTATCAAAGGCTTGAGAGAACACAATGACCAGATTAGGGGGACTCTATGACAGCGTAATAGGACGACTCTATCATAGTTTAGGAGGGAAGACACTGTCACAGGGCCAGGAGGCCTCTCCTGCTTTACCAGTGTACAGGGGACACTGTCACAGGGCCAGGAGGCCTCTCCTGCTTTACCAGTGTACAGGGGACACTGTCACAGGGCCAGGAGGGTTCTCCTGCTTTACCACTCTACAGGGGACACTGCTCTGCACGATGGAAGGGTTCTCATGCTTTACCAGTCTACAGGGGACACTGTTCTGCAGGATGGAAGGGTTCTCATGCTTTACCAGTCTAAAGACAGACACTGTTCTTCAGGATGGAAGGGTTCTCCTGCTTTACCAGTCTAAAGGGGACACTGTTCTGCACGATGGAAGGGTTCTCCTGCTTTACCAGTCTAGACTAAAGGGGACACTGTTCTGCAGGATGAGGGGTTCTCATGCTTTACCAGTCTAAAGGGGACACTGTTCTGCAGGATGAGGGGTTTTCATGTTTTACCAGTCTAAAGGGGACACTGTTCTGCAGGATGAGGGGTTATCACAGGACAGGACCTCTTTTAGGATCAGGAGAATCCTATTTGAGGGTAATGAGTGATGAGTAAGGTGCTGGGAACCCTTAGCTTCAGGACATCATCATGCTAAGGGCATTGGATTAAGGGGACACATCTATCTCCACACTGAGGACGTGATCAGACTGAAGGGACACTATCTTCATGTGAAGAGACACTACCATTATGTAGAGGGACACTATCATCATGTAGAGGGACACTATCATCATGTGGAGGGACAGAGAGGGACACTATCATCATGTGGAGGGACAGAGAGGGACACTATCATCATGTAGAGAGACAGAGAGGGACACTATCTTCATGTGGAGGGACACTATCATCATGTAGAGGGACAGAGAGGGACACTATCATCATGTGGAGGGACAGAGAGGGACACTATCTTCATGTGAACACTACCATCAAGTGGAGGGACACTATTCGTATGTAAAGGGACACTATCATCATTCTTATAGAGGGACCCTATCGTTGTGTGGAGGGACACCATCACTGGCACTGTGCCCATTGAAGCTACATGTACAGTATATGTGCTCACCCAGATTGACCCCCACAAGTCTTCACGATCAATTTAAGATAATGACCCCTCCACACACACACACACACACAAACACACACTCTAACTGTGCCCACTTAAAGTTTTAGCTTGCATGACCACCCTTGACACTAGGACCTGGACCAGGGAGAGGGGACATGATCATCATGTTGAGGACGTGACCAGGGAGAGGTTAGGACTTCTCACCTTGCAGCATTTTCAGGACAACTTCAATGATGTGCTGGTCAGATGCATCACGGCCCTAGAGACAGAAAGGGTGCATTCATGTGTGTGTGTGTGTGTGTGTGTGTGTGTGTGCCAGAGAGAGAGAGAGAAAGAGAGAGGAAAAAAGAGTCTTCACATAAATATCCACAGTAAGTATAGCTGTCGCTAATATTGACCACAACAATATGGCTCTCTATCTGGGCCAACATATCTGCCAGTATTGACACATCCTAATATAATATATGAACATGATCATTCCTTATATCACATAGCTCTCTTGATGATGAGAACAAAGAATAGAGGCATATGGAGAGATCTTTGTTGACACGAGGGACCCTTGGAGACTCCTAATCACACAACAACTAAACCTTTTGTCTTTGAAGCAAATCACCTCTTTGTCGTCGTCTGAAACTGACACTTTTTAATTTTCTCCCATCACATTTGATTCTCTGGGCTGAAAGTCTGCCGTAAAGCCATTGTGAGAGACTGAATCAAGTGAGCCTTCAAAGTCGGAGTTATAGGGCTCTGATCTGGGGTTTCGGCCAGCTGAAAAACCTATGATTATTCACAGCAGAGCCATCATGGATTCCAATTACAAGCAAAGCCTTTCTCGAACCATCACTACCCTCACTGTTCCCACTTATCCTTTAAATGCTCCACGAGTAGGAGGCTGGCCTTGGTCTTTGAATCTGAACATGGACTGCATTATGTCTCTCCACAGCTCCGTGGATGACCAGCATCATAAGATGCTTCCCCATGCTTTTTATCCGTCCGGATGCTCATTTTACAGAGGAACTCTTTTGTTGCCTGGACTTGGGATCAGAACATGTGTGGTTTCTCACAGCACTTCCTTGAATGCCAGAGGCTTTGGATAATAAGAGGCTTTGCCTTGGTCCACACTTTCCTTGTTCATTACTTCATGGGGATTTTTGGATGTTTTTGGTGATATTCGCCTGTTTCTTTGCTTTGTTTGGGCCCAAACAAAACCCATGATAAGTTTTACGGAACTCCTGCGTCACCTCCAATGCACTGACTTTCCATTCACTCTGTCTGCATTTTTCTGAGAGATGGCAATTGGCGTTGGTGGACGTCTGCGCTCTCTAAAGGCCCTTCTAGTTTAACCAAGTAATCCTATAAGTGCCTGATCCATGGGAGTTTGTTTTTAATGGACTCGGACTCTGAACAGGTGTCGTGTCTCACCGCTGCTCCCAGGATGCCAGGCATGCCAGGGACGCCCCTCTCCCCATTGAGGCCCCTGGGGCCGGGCAGTCCAGGGGGGCCGGGGTCGCCGGGTTTGCCTGGATCTCCAGTGGGGCCGTTATGGCCCTGGTCCCCACGCACTCCTTGCTGTGGGGAGAACACACATAAAAGAGACAAGATAAGATTGAATGTAGTGCCACATTGAGGGTGGGGGTGGGGTGCATTAACTGGAACATAGCAGGAATGAGATGAAGCATTGGGGGAAGAAGGATTGGGGGGGGGGGGGTTGGAGTTGGAACATTGGGAGAATCAGAAATGGAAGATGAAGTCGTGTTGGAGTTGGAACATTGGGAGAATGAGAAATGGAAGATGAAGTCGTGTTGGAGTTGGAACATTGGGAGAATGAGAAATGGAAGATGAAGTCGTGTTGGAGTTGGAACATTGAGAGAATGAGAAATGGAAGATGAAGTCGTGTTGGAGTTGGAACATTGGGAGAATGAGAAATGGAAGATGAAGTCGTGTTCATTTACAGTCCAGTAACGCAAAGCTTGCCTCAAAGGGCTTTAACAAAAAGGAAACAATATGGAAATAAATGTAACTTTATATCAACTAGATGGTGAACATTTTAATGAATAGATAAATGGGCACAAACATGCATTCCACCGGGAAGTGCGTGGGATGTGCAAATGTGTTGTTGAGAATGTGTTGTTTGTGCATTCAGGGTGAAGCGATGGAAGATCAACATTTAGTTTTAATATTGCCTCAGAGTGTCTCCAGAATCATTCATCACGTTTGCTTTTCTGTTTTAAATCCAGATACCCAAATGGTTGAAATGTTGTGTCATGTTGGTTGTACCTGTCCTTTAGGTCCTGGTTCACCTGAGATACCCTATGTGTGAGAGAGAGAGAGAGAGAGAGAGAGAGAGAGAGAGAGAGAGATACCATAAATAACAAAAAGATGTAAATTAGTTTGCAAACACTTACTAAAGAAGTTGTTAGAAACACTCACCTTCTCCCCCTTCTCCCCAGCCAGTCCCTCCACACCTGGGTCACCCTGAGAAAGACATTTGGGGGGGGGGGGAGAAAAGAAGCCAGTGAGATGATTAAATGTTTATTATATGTGTTGATTTTAACCCCATTGTCGGATGGAATGGATGTTAAATATATCTCCATTTAGTCAACAGGATGAGTATACTCACAAAGTCTCCTTTAGGTCCAACCCGTCCTTGGAATCCCTGTGGAGATCAAACATGTGGATTGATCATGGGGGTGTAACACAAGGAGGCATATTAGAGGTGGGAAATCCATTCTGCTTTGACAGCACGCGGCCCGTCGACACCGCAATTATCAGTGTTAAATTGGCAGCACACTCCTTATTATCTTCCGTAATATTGTAAAATTGAAACACGACACACATTTAAGAGGCTGTTTTCATGTCTGATGGAAAGAAAATGACTTGAAATAAGCTTACAGAATGCAAATGGCAATACTAGCACACCGGTCGAGACTAACGTGTGTATCTGTATGTCAACAGCGCCACTGCTTGGCCAAGGGGTAGTATTGCAGGAACACTGGACCAGGATTGATCACACGCTCTGCCGTACACAATGTTCCTGTATTGCACAGGAGCGTTCTATATTTGGCTACAGTTTATTTGAATTGGGAGAATAAGAATGTAGATAAGTTATTAAATAGTGTGATTTATGGCACACACACATACAGATACACACACACACACACATACAGACACACACACACACACACACACACACTCACACACACACACTCACACACACACACACATACAGACACATACAGACACACACATACAGACACACACATACAGACACACACACACACACACACACACACACACACACACACACACACACACACACACAGACACACACATACAGACACACACACACACAGACACACACACAGACATACACACACACACACACACACACACAAACACACACACTCACACACACACACTCACACTCACACTCACACTCACACTCACACTCACACACAGACACACAGACACAAAGACACACACACACACACACACACACACACACACACACACACACACACACACCTTGTCGCCTTTGGTTCCGGTAAGTCCTTGTGCCCCTGGGATTCCCATGGGTCCTCTCTGTCCCTTGTTTCCCTGCAGAGAACAAAAGCACCACATCAGAGCCACAGTGCTGGAGACTCTGGAACAAGTGTGGCCCAGATCCGCTCCACAGTCGCATCCCACACATGTGGCTAGAATGTCACTAACTAAGCATTCCATTTGATGATGTAATAATGAACTCAAGCAACCGTTATGAATGGCGGTAAATGTAAATTCTAATTCTGTACAGTATAATTCTGGAATGACTTGCAAAAACAAAAACTCTCACTCCTCAATGGACGACTGTGAGCTTTCATCAGGAGCACAGCCTTAAAGGCCTTTATGCGTGTGTCATATAGAAATGCCATATAGACTAATTTAACACACAAATCACTCTACAAGATGTAATAACCAAAGGAACAGATTAAGAACAACATATGAGCACCTTAATGTGCACAAAACCATGTTCAAGAAGCCCCAAGGATGCTTTGATGTGTCCAGTTCAAGACACATCCACAACGCCACCACTCTATTTCTGGATTCTCTCTGATGTGTAAGCGTTTGAATGAGCTCACGTAAATATTTTGGATAAAGGCAGGACAGAAAGGGTTTTCCGACTCACTGCTTTGCCCACAACACCCTGGGGTCCCACCGGTCCTCTCTCTCCCCTGTCACCCTGTGGACAAGAGGAGAACGCAATCAGACAGCAGTAAGAAGAAACTATCCCTTTTTTTATGACTCGTATACATCTCTTAATGAGATATATAACTGTAGTCATGGGCAGCAACGTTCTGAAGTGACAATTCTAAATATGCTTTGGTGAGAAAACAGTCAAAAAACAAATATGAACGTTATTCAAAACATTTCAAAATTAAAATAAAAAATAAAGGAAGTCACCTTGGGTCCTGGGACACCTTCCATACCAGCTTCACCAGGGGGGCCAGGCTCTCCCTACAAGAGACAAATGAAGATGTATGTGTGTATCAGACAAATGTATTTGATTCAGTTAAGCACAACATCTAAGGAAAAGCAAAGCAAACAACAGCAACACCTTTATGAAAAAGAGGAGGAGGATGATGACAAAGAAGAGGAAGAAGAAAAACAAGAAGTTGCAAAAAATACAAAAATAAAGACAGAGTTCAGGTTCAAGAAGCAAGGGCATGCAGGTCAAGAGAATGGCCAAGGTCAGAGCGACCTTGCTGTGGGTTGACCCTCGTGACCTACCTGAGGGCCTGGAGATCCAGACATCCCAACAGCACCTCGGGGTCCAGTCTCTCCCTGAGGAAAACAGCAACAATCAACAACACAGGTCAACTAACCACGGTCATGCCTTTACTCTTCCTGCCTCCCTGGTAGAAAATGCCCTCTGTAGGTGATCAGTAAGTAGATGTTAAGATCTTAAAGTAGATGGTCAGCAAGGTTCTTCCAGTAGGTGACCATTAAGACCCATTCAGCAACACTCCTTCTTGGGCCATGTGTGTATACTAATATACTAAATATAATAGTATTACTAATATATAAAAGTAGTAATAGTAGTAGTAATAGTAATATATATAATACATAATAATATTTAACATTTGATTGTTGATAAATGTTGCCAAATTATTAAAGTGATATCATGTGACAAATGTATATTAGGTCTAAAACATGGTAAATGTATTGAGTATACTCTTATTAACTTGTATTTAATGCCCTTTCTAAGTGACCATCAGTGTCCATTCAGTAAAAGCTTCAGTCCCTCAACATTTGATTGTCTAGAGATGCCTAAAATGCAACAGAATTCACAAGACTAGCTGCCCAGTCAAGAGCAGAAGGGCCTACCTTGTCTCCGACTCCACCTTTAGTTCCGGGGCTACCTGGCAAACCCTGGACGAAAAAGAAAGAGAGAGAGAGAGAAAGAGAGTGAGAGTGAGGGGTCGTAAGGTCAAGAACAAGTAATGCTACTTCAGCCATGATCTAAAAAACCCTTGCTGAAGGTCTTGCAGCTGAAGTGTAATTACTCTTCCCGTATGGGAGTGAGCGAGTGGTCAGAGAAGCTCGATTACCCGGCACGGCGTGGCGCAGTCAGGTGCGGTGCGGTGTGGCGCGGCAGCGATACCCTGGGCCAGTGCAGCCGGTACGGTTCATTAGCCTGCCCCGGCAGGACAAAGAGGCCGCTCTGATGAAGATGAATTGTTTGCGGCTGACTAAGTGCTATTTCAAGGTGGTTTAAATTCAGAGGCTGGACGAGGTCACAGGGTCAGCCTGGATGAACGCCCAGAAAACAGAGGCCCGTGGATGGACACACACACACATCCGTACGTACCTGCATACACACACACACACACACACACACACACATACCTACCCTTTACACACATAAACACACACACGCACACACACACACACACACATGCACCTACACACACACACATACATGCACCTACACACACACACACACACACACACACACACACACACACAATCTGTGCTTCTCATTTTCTTTGTTTTTGGCTCATTTTTCTGGGGGTTTTTCTGGACATAAAACAGCAAATAGATGTGACCAACCCTCTACGCTTTTCATTTCCTATGTATCCTCTCTTTTACAGCATGTCCACTTCTCCTGAAGGGCCTATGTGTGAATATAGAGTGAGCCACCTTATCTCCTCACCGCCTCAATCATGTCTCTATGAGTTTCCTGTCTACTGTATATGTGCCCTTTTCTTACTGTATAAGTGTCCTTCTCTTCCGTACCGTCACACCACTCATGTTAAATGCGCTTTAAAAATAAAACTGACTTGACTTGACTTGACCAGTGTGACGGGAACGTTGGCAAATGAATGGTCGAAAGGATATCTTCTAGAATCTTGCATTGTTGTGGAACAGAA
Organism: Alosa alosa; assembly: GCF_017589495.1. Classification (NCBI taxonomy): domain Eukaryota; kingdom Metazoa; phylum Chordata; class Actinopteri; order Clupeiformes; family Clupeidae; genus Alosa; species Alosa alosa. Next base: position 6,364,638 of record NC_063208.1, read on the forward strand.
TCTTTTGTTAGAATGTTCAGGTGGTGTCCTTGCAGCGGGTCGTTGCTCCAGCGCTGCACCTCAGCTGGTGTTGAGGTGTGGGTGTCTTTTAGGACCACAGGACGTGCGGATGGAGACAGCAGCATAGTGCCCTCCATCACTTGAGGACCCAGCGACACAACACAGCATTCTGAAGGGGACTATAGGCACAGCTATCAAGAGCGGTTTTAGCCCATATAGCTGGGGCCATGGACGCCTCATGGAGGTGAGCGTAGGTGGGAGGCACCACTAAACCACTTTGACCACCTGATCTCTTTAGTAAAGTAATGCACTGGACAAACATGGTGAACTTGATGTTTTGATTGTCCTTTTAACCTATACAGTAATTTCCTGTGTATTAGCCGCATTCTGTATAAGCCGCAGGACAGTGTTTTATGCAAGTTAAAAGAAACAAAACCATATTAATACCATATTAACTGCCCCCGTTTATTAACCTCATAGCTGAAGAAATTTTGCAAAATCAATGTATAAGCCGCGGCTAATAGTTGGGAAATGACGGTAGACTGCAAGCCTTGAGGATCAGGATGAGATTTTTTATTGCACCCTAGTTATGTCAAAACATGCTAGATCAGATATGTGGATACACCTGCCAGTGTCTCTGCTCTGTCTTACCTTCAGTACCTGAGGAACTACGGCAAGCCTATAGGCCAGAACGGATTACCCATAGACAATTCCATTAGTAGCATAAAGTGACTGGTATCTAGCGGACGCTTTTATCCAAAGCCACACTGACTCACAACAGTGGGTTTGGGAATCAAATTTGATTGTCGCTGACGCTGATTGATGAGTCTGATTGACTGACACTACCGCTGCTCATCCACCACGCCTGCAATGGTAGGTTATGGTTTACCGTTTAAAGTCACCGAGAGTAATGGAGAAAATACTCATAGTTCTACACAGGTCTTTTGATGACTATAATGACTGCGGTTGTGGTTTATCACAGTTAAAGGTACTTTGCATAGATATTAGAAAGCTAGATACCGCATTGTCCGTCGATTTCTATTAGGTGGCATACGTGAATGCGGCCACCATATTGCCTTACTATCTATGGGCAACACTTGCCGGCAATCAGAGACACCTGTCTGATTTCCAGTCAGAGACACCTGTTTCTCCAGTGACCTCCAGTGACCATTGCCCCCACCACGATGGCGGCGTTATTTATGTACGATCTGGAGCCGTATCTAGCTTTCTAATATCTATGGTCCTTTGGGAGACGTGAGGAAGAGGGGAATAATACTCACTGCTGCCCCCTGGGAGCCAGGAGGTCCTGGTCTTCCACTCTGTCCTGGAGCGCCCTGAACAGGGAGAGAAAAGACTCATCACACGCAGCCCTATGTGCACACAGGTCTTGCTCCAGTGAGCCATGCTGTCGCCAAAGCTTTGTCATAGACAGTGCATGTTGGAGTCAGTGTGTGCATGTGAACGTTTGAATGTCATATACTGTGCATGCTAGAGTCAGTGTGCATGTGAACGTTTGAGTGCAATGTATCGGACACAACCTCATGATTGAATAATACAGACGTCAATGTATGTATATGTATATGTATATGTATATGTATGTATATGTCTATAAAAGCAACTCAAACATGATCTCATACCTTAATGCCAGGAATTCCAGGAGTTCCATCTTTGCCATCAATTCCTGGCAAACCCTGAAACACAGCAGAGATGCCAGGTATGGGCAGGTGAGTGTTTGCAGAGAGAATTACGGTGGGTGGGATAAAGTTACATTATTCAAACTGCTAAACATCTGAATGAGGATTTTGTTTTGGTACGTACATTTTCTCCCTTCTTTCCAACAGCACCCTGGGGTCCTTTGATGCCAACTCCACCCTGGGAAGAGAAGATTTATTAGCTAACCCATCCAGACTAGGAACAGACTGTTGTAGATCTATTAGCTAACCCATCCAAACTAGGAACAGACTGTTGACTTTCTTGAGGCAACCAACTTTTTTAGCTAATCAAACCAACGGCATGAAAAAAGATACAGTTGTGTATCTATAACAACAAACTTTATGTATTAATCATTTTGTTCTGAATGAATTCATGAATGTATAAAGGGATGTGTGCTTTTGCAGGGAAGAGGTAAACGGAGGTGGGGATGCCTGGATATATGGGTGAATGGGTGAATAGATACATGGATGGATGGATGAATGGATGAATGGATAAATGGATGAATGGATGGATGGATGGATTGATGAATGGATGGATTAATGGATGAATGAATGGATGGATGGATGGATGGATGGATAAATGGATAAATGGATGGATGGGAGAATGGATAGCCTGGCTATCACCAGACTACCACACCACACCATCTTTTAAGATCGAACATTAGTCTGGGGAGTCTGCTCTGTATGTTCTACTGCACAAGAGGCGTGATCAATGGGCATAGTTCAAATGACTCTGTACGCCCTTCAACCAATGAGACCAACGATCCGGGTGCACCATGTAGATAAGCCCCCAACACCTTGTGATTGGTCCCCACAGATTTGTAAAGGAAGTAGGATAGAAAAATGTGGAGGTTTCCACAGAGCGTGGATGGATAGGTTTATAAAAGATAGATACTCACCAAATCACCTTTGTCACCAGGCTCACCAGGAGGTCCCTGGGGCCCCTCCTCACCCTTGAACGAACCAAACAAAATTCACTGGTATTAACCTGTGCAGTCAATTATACTGAGCTATTACTGAGCTATTCAGCTATTCAGCTATTCAAACCATGGACTACAGCAAAGTGGATGTGATGTTCTTTGTAAATCCACGATAGAGAAAGAGAGTTAGAGAGAGAGAGAGAGAGAGAGAGAGAGAGAGAGAGAGAGAGAGAGAGAGAAAGTTAGAGAGAGAGAGGAGAGAAAGAGAGAAAAGGATAGAGAGAGAAAGAGAGAGAGGAGAGAGAGAAAGAGCGAAAGAGAGAGAGAGAGAAAGTTAGAGAGAGAGAGGAGAGAGAGAGAAAGTTAGGAGAGAGAGGAGAAAGAGAGAAAAGGATAGAGAGAAAGAGAGAGAGAAGGAGAGAGAGAGAGAGAGAGAGAGAGAGAGAGATGCTGTACTTACAGGGATGCCAGGGATGCCAACAGGCCCCAAGAGACCCTTGTAACCACGCGGACCCTGGCAGAGACACAAAAGGAACACACATTTGCAACTAACGGTCAAGACATCTGAGCATGTTAATGAGACACAAAAGGAACACACATTTGCAACTAACGGTCAAGACATCTGAGCATGTTAATGAGACACAAAAGGAACACACATTTGCAACTAACGGTCAAGATATCTCAGCATGTTAGTGTGGCCTTGTCGAGTGAATGTGGCATGTCAAGTGTGTTTTGAATGGCGAGCTGCTTCACAGGACTACTGTGTTTTCTGTTTTGAGCAGTGCCCATTAAAGCACTCTCCACAAATGGGTTTCCCCAAAGACTAAATTGCAGGAGAAAAGTGATTGTTTATAATGGATGTAGATAACAGCCTGGTTGTTTCACAAACAGCAGCTACACCATCAGCCATAACAGCAATATAGAGACATTAACTACAAATGGACAGTGGGTGGACTCAGACACCCTCACCTGTGAAACTGGATGGAAGGGGGGAGTGGGATGTGTGTGGGGTGTGTGTGTGTGGCGTGTGTGTGTGTGTGTGTGTGTGGGCAGGGGGGGGGACTGGATGGACTAGAGTGATCAGAACTGCTTCTTGCAGACTGTTGCCGCTGATGAGAAAACACACAGAGACTTTGAAGAGAATTCTCTGTCCTTTGTGTTAAAAGGACATTTTTCCTTCCTTGCCAACGCTGAATTACATGCTTGCTCTAGGGCAGAGCAGGCTTTGGGCTCTGATAGATAATGTGTATTGTTAAGTTCAAACCTAACTATCATCTGGCCAGTAAACACCTCAGGTATCATACCCCCTTGGTCTGACTGCTATGTGTGTGCAAATCTGATGTGATTTTAGCCCCGATTCAGTTGGATCCCAACAAACGTTTTAATCAGGCCGACTTCTGTTTGATTTGTGGTACGGTCTGAGCGGCATCACAATCATCATTCCAGCTGCGGTCCGATCAGATTGGACGCATGTCGGAAATATTTAGTGGCTGTTTTGCAGTGTGAGCAGTCAGACTGATCACGTCTGATTAAAACATGTTACGTACAGTATACTCGCCGCTCCCAACCTGTCGCGTGACAGTGTGACGTCAGAATGACGTAATTTCCTGTTGCGCAACAAATTTCAGCCTCGCGCGGGCAGCTCCCACTGTGTCAGTGTCGCGTATGGTCGCGTCTGGTTGCGTCTTAATCGAAAGCAGGACGAAGCTTCACGCATTTCATATAGCCCAGCGCACATCTCAAATAAACTGAGTCATTTAAATAAAATTACCGTAGTCAAAGTTTGAGTAGTCAGTTTGAGAAGAGAGGTAAGTTAACTTGGCCATGTTTACCATGTGGTGGGCGACTGAAAAAAAAAAAAAAAAACTCTACCCGGCTTAACTCAACTGGCAGACCAAGATGCCAGTAAGACAGACAATATAAGATCAATACTTCCAGAGCTAGGAGGAGATAACAATGCAGAAGCCTGAACCCAAACTGCACTTTAAAACGTGTAAAAGTGGCTGCTAAGTGCTAAGTACAGAAAGAGGGTCAATGGTGGTTTGTATGGTCAATACTTACAGAGCTAAATAGACTGGTGATAAGAGAGCTGGAGGATAACAGATGCCTGTGCCTTAGCTGCACGCTGTTGGAATGATTATACTGGTGTAAAACTACTGAGAGAGCGCTGGAGTTTGGAATGGTCTTTTACTGACCAGGACTGGAGTTTTGGGTGGTCTTTTACTGACCAGGACTGGAGTTTTGGGTTGTCTTTTGCTTACCAGGTCTGCACCCTAACTGAACTTTGAGTTGTCTTTGGATAAAAGTGGTTGCTAAGTGAACGAATGTCAGAGGTCCTCAGGTGTAAACCCACAGAGGAAGCGTGAGAGTTTGGGGGAGTTTGTTTGGGGTGTCTTTACTTACCAGGCCTCCACCCTGACTGCACTGTAAGGCGGGGATCACATTAGCCAGCGGCAAGCGGCAGCGACAAGCGCAACTGTCGTGGGCTTCGTTGAAATCCTTTAGTTTATATATCTTTTATGTAGTATCTTTATTCTGTGTAATATCATTGTTTTGTGAAACTGAAGTCTGTAGTATGTTCAGTGTCGGAAAGGAAGACTGGTTTAAGTGAAAGAGCAGGCCTGGCAGAAAATGGCATAGATAAGGTTTGGTGCCAGGAAATGTAAAGCAAAACCCAAAGAATGGCAAAACCCAAAGAATGTATGAATAACAGGATGAGAGGGCAAAGGTGAAGTACCATATATTACTTGGTCAGTTATCTGTAAACATAGAGTGTCTTGCCTGGGATGACTTGAAGGGGTATAAAGGCTGGACAACAGCCAGAGGATGATATCTTACTTAGCTCACTACTCACTTTGCTCACTTATCTTACTTTGCTTTCACTTACTTGCTTGCTTCACTAATGCTCCGGAGTGCATTAAAGCCATCATCTGCAGTATACATCCACGGTGTGCGGACTTCTTTTGAGTTTGTATTATTTAATGTGGATTTTGACACCACACAACGCTCAGACCATAATAAGTTCTATCTCGTTCCTATGGTAACACAAACGGTTTGCCTTAACTGACAGTTGAATACGCTCGCGTTGCGCTTTGAAAGTTGAACCAAGTTCAACGCTCAGCTTGTTCAACGCTAACGTTACGCCAGCGTTGCCACCGTTCCGCTGCCGAACCATAGAGAACAATAGGAAACCTGCCGCTTGCCGCTGGCTAATGTGATCCCTGCCTAAGTGGCATTGGAGAAGGAGTAAATTGCTGCTAAGTGAATGGATGCCAGAGGGATACAGGTGGCAAGCCACTGAGAGAGTGCTAGAGTGAAGTTTGGGGTTGTCATGTACTTACCATCTCCCCCTTAGGGTCCCTGCATGCCTGGGTAACCTCTGATACCCTGTGGGCCCTAGAAGATGAAATAAAGACATTAGCATAGGCTGCTACCAGTTGGCTTCTCTATACGCTACAACTTCAATATAGCGTCTGTATGGAGTATTCACTTACCATACTCAATCATTCAAATAGCATTTTAGATGTAAATTCCAAAGTGTATTTAATGTATTTAATGTAATACTTCAGCAATCAAAGAGGAGCATTTGTCCTCATTGTTAATAAAGATTAATCTTACTGTACATAAGTAGGCCTGACATATACTGTACGTTTGTGATATATGGACAAACATTTCGCTGCTGTCGGGTGGAAACCTTGTATCTCCAAATCTGTGTTCAGGAAATTGAAAAAAAAACGTATTTTTCAACATTGCGTTGTCAAAATAAGCCAACAAAAAATATGGAGTTACGAGGATTCCACCCGATAGTGGACGTTGTCTACATGGTCTGTAATCAATACCATACGGTTATCTTTTGGAGATATATAAAGAAATACGTTACAGGAGGGCCAGGGATGCCTTGCTCCCCAGAGATGCCAACGTCTCCAGCAGGACCCTATAGAGAAGATGAACACCACATGTTAGTAAGAAAGAGATGCCCACGTCTCCAGCAGGACCCTATAGAGAAGATAAACACCACATGTTAGTAAGACACTGATGCGATGCCCACGTCTCCTGCAGGACCCTATAGAGAAGATAAACACCACATGTTAGTAAGACACTGATGTGCATGTGTGCATGCTGTAACTTTGAGATAATCCACTACTGACTTTATCCCAACTATGGAAAACATCCACATGAGTACCTTATGTTCCCATTTTCTGTGATGTGGGATTCATTACTCCGGATTAATTCACACAGTGCTCCAACTCTCTGGGTCTGGGGAAGCCAGCTCGCTCCCGATCCCTTTCATCTGGGCTCGCTTCGCCATGCCTGAGCCACGCCTGACTAATCACACTCAGATTAGTGTCAGTCAAGGGGCTCTGGGGGCTTCATTACTGCCAGTTCCACCCACTACTGCAGGTCTGTATGTGTGTGTGTGTGTGTGTGTCAGGAGAGAGAGAGAGAGGGAGAGAGAGAGAGAGAGAGAGAGAATGGCTGTTGTGTATGACCAGATGTGTCATTATAAACAATTATGGCATGTTGTATTTATTAACTGCATAGCTTATTCAAGCAATTTGTTTTCATGCAGATGAATGTGCAGAGATCGGTCCGGGGGGGTCTCTGAAGTGGAGCATGATGTAATATCTATGGTCCAGGGGGGAGAGAAGCACCCTGTAAATATCTATGGTCCAGGGGGGAGATACGCACAGTGTAAATATCTATGGTCCAGGGGGGAGAGGAGCATGGTGTAATATCTATGGTCCAGGGGGGAGCTAGTATGAATATCCTCAACATTCTGCCCTTCACTGCACTCATTTGACAGTCTCCCTGGGAGGCTTGCGGCTATTTTAGGCCCCGTACATACGGTTGCTTTTGGGCCTCTTCATTCAAGAAGAAATGTGTTTTGCTGACAGATGAAATGCAATGCGTTCTCATATCGATTGACTAATTTGCACACTGAATTACCAATTGCAAAATACATTTCAATTTGAATAATGAGGCCAAAAAACATCCATACTTATGCAAAATAATTATTCTATCATTTCTGTTGAGGGAGATGAGTTTTCAAACATGTCTTTTAATCCACCTGGGGTTAGCGAATGCATCTCTCTGATAATTCTTACAGCTAGTAATGTTACATAAGCACAGAAGAGCACACACACACACACACACACACACACACACACACACACACACACACACACACACACACACACACACACATATACCCAGCATGCACCTTGCTCTGTTAACACTGTTTATATTTGATCTGGTACACTGTCCAGTTGTCCCTGAGATGACCATACAAATACCTTGACTTAAACTTGACTTGATTCCAAACTCAAGAAAGAAATGAAAGAATGAATCAGCAAAGCCATTCGAACCAAAGTTATCTTGTGTTTTTTTTTTCTTTCGTTTGTTTTTTGGATGGCTGGTCAGATTTTACAGATACTGTAGCTTATGGAGAATGATCAAAGGCTTCTGTTTTCTACTTACTAACTTCCCGATGCTTCCCGGGTCACCCAGAATACCAGCCCGACCTTTGTGCCCCTGTCGGAAAACAGCTCTGTTAGCCAAAGATCAAACACAGCCAGCGTGATAAAGAGCCCATCATATTCCAATAATTACCAATCCCCAAGGCACTAAAACCTAATCAGGCTTTTTTTTTAATCTTGAAAGAAATCATCTGTGTAGTTCAGACACACAAACACACACACAATTTGAGGTTCAATCTTTTTCACCCCTGCTGTCTGGGATTTGTAGTTCACTTACTTTCACTCCCTGTAGTCCTTGGGGCCCCTTTGGTCCGGCTGGGCAGTTGGTGGGACACTGAAAGAGTTCAGGGCAATGGTCAACACACAGAGACCAGAGCCAGAGGCACTCATCCACTCGGCCGAAGGCAAAGGCATTTCATCTCTCGTCTTCAATGCTAGCAGAAGTGAGTCGGTGATTGATTCACTTCTAGCTCTCAAATCAGGTCAGTGTTATACTGTGGATTATTGGAAGGCAAGGACTAGGGGACAAGAAGGAAGAGGACACACACACACACACACACACACACACACCAACCCATAGCACTCAGAAACCCCAAAGTCTAATTAAAAGAAATGAGGAGGATTGATCTGGGCTTCAAAGGGCTGTGTGTGTGTGTGTGTGTGTGTGTGTGTGTGTGTGTGTGTGTGTGTGTGTGTGTGTGTTAGTGTGTGTGTGTGCAAAAGCGGCACTTTTGGAGGAGACCCAAAATCCGAAGCCCCTGGTTCCTCTAACGATCCTGAATCACACACACACACACACACACACACACAGGCGGGTCGTCCTGCCGGGTCGACTCAGTCTGGCCCGGTGCGGCCTGGCTTAAGGCTCTGGGGGCCCGGCAAGCCCTGGGTCTTAGCCCAGACCCACACTAATGGGCACAGGGAGGCTTTGATGAAATCCACTTAATGGTGCTCATTACGGGGGATTCCACAAACTCCCATATCAATGAGGGCAACAGAAGAGAGCTGAAGAGAGGAGGAGAGGCGAGGAACAGAGGAGAGCAGAGGAGAGCAGAGAAGAGCAGAGAAGAGCAGAGGAGAGGAGAGGAGAGGAGAGGAGAGGAGGAGGAGGAGAGGAGAGGAGAGAGGAGAGAGGAGAGGAGCAAGGTGGAGATGAGAGGAGAGAGGAGAGGAGAGGAGAGGAGAGGAGAGCAGAGGAGAGCAGAGAAGAGCAGAGGAGAGGAGAGGAGAGGAGAGGAGAGGAGAGAAGAGAGGAGAGAGGAGAGGAGGAGAGGAGAGGAGGAGCAAGGTGGAGATGAGAGGAGAGAGGAGGAGAGGAGAGGAGAGGAGAAGAGAGGAGAGAGGAGAGGAGAGGAGAAGAGAGGAGAGGAGAGAAGAGAGGAGAGGAGAGGAGAAGAGAAGAGGAGAGAAGAGAAGAGGAGAGGAGGAGAGAGGAGAGAGAGGAGAGGAGGAGGAGAGGAGGAGAGGAGAGAGAGAGAGGAGAGGAGAGGAGAGAGGAGAAGAGAGGAGAGGAGAGGAGAAAGAGGAGAGGAGAGGAGAGGAGAGGAGAGGAGAGGAGGAGGAGAGGAGAGGAGGAGAGAGAGGAGAGGAGAGAGGAGAGAGAGGAGAGAGGAGAGGAGCAAGGTGGAGATGAGAGGAGAGGAGAGGAGAGGAGAGGAGAGGAGAAGAGAGGAGGAGGAGAGGAGAAGAGAGGAGAGGAGAGAGGAGAGGAGAGGAGAGGAAAGGAGAAGAGAAGAGAAGAGGAGAGAAGAGAGGAGAGGAGAGGAGGAGGAGAGGAGAGGAGAAGAGAAGAGAAGAGAGGAGGAGAGGAGGAGAGGAGAAGAGAAGAGAAGAGAAGAGAGGAGAGAGGAGAGGAGAGGAGAGGAGAGGAGGAGAGGAGGGAGAGAGAGGAGGAGAGGAGAGAAGAGAAGAGAAGAGAGAGGAGAGAGAGGAGAGGAGAGGAGAGAGAGGAGAGGAGAGAGAGGAGAGAGAGGAGGAGAGGAGAGGAAAGGAGAAGAGAAGAGAAGAGAAGAGAAGAGAGCAGAGGAGAGGAGAGGAGAGGAGGAGGAGGGAGAGGGAGAGAGAGGAGAGAGAGAGAGAGGAGAGAGGAGTGGGAGGGAGAGGGAGGGAGAGGAGGGAGGAGAGGGAGAGGAGAGGGAGAGAGAGGGGGAGACAGAGAAAGAGGGAGAAATAGTAGGAGAGCGAGATCAGAGATGTGAGTGCAGAGAGGCACACGTGTGGCCCTGGTGGGGAGATGTGAGATGTGAGGTTGACATGCGTGTGGCCCTGGTGGGGAGATGTGAGGTTGACATGCGTGTGGCCCTGGTGGGGAGATGTGAGGTTGACATGCGTGTGGCTCTGGTGGGAAGATGGGGCTTGTTAACATCCCAGATTCCTAGCACAACCCTCCCTTTCCCCTGGGGATCAATAAAATATCTATCTATCTATCTATCTATCTATCTATCTATCTATCTATCTATCTATCTATCTACAGAGTGTCTGCCCCTGCTCCTCCACACTGGGAGAACTGGGCTGGCTTAGAAAGGGCAGGGGGTTTAGCATGCTGCTGGATCCTACCTGATAATCCCAATAGAACGACTAGAGCCACTTTAACATAAACAATCCTGAAAGATACTTTAGGAAAATTAAACTTTGTCCACCTATCTTGTAGGTTAAACGAATATGTGCTTACACATAGGTCTCTTACTAGTTACAACTTACCACCCCTAGTGATATTTGGACCAGCATGTTGTTGACTTGAATCAAAACCTGTGCCTCACGCATACAGTACCAAATAAATGGCTGTTGCTAGGGGCAACGCTGCACCGTCTCACCTGGAAGTCAGCGCTGCCCTCCTCTCCTCCACCGAGGAACTTTCCGGGAGGTCCCTGAGGAGAACAAAGAGTGAGAGAAACTGAGTTCACACACAGACAAAAGCAGAGTGTTATTAACTGCTAAATATTCGCCTCAGCCTACTCAGCCGGATTCCAGTGAGATCTCCAACTCTGAGGTGGTGATTTGGATTCAGTCAATATTATGCTGCACCCGCTCAAAGTGAATATGATATCAGACGATAAACACAGACTGTCTCAATGCTGTTTCTACTCACTGGTGAAAACTACAAATAAGAAATATTTTGTATGTGTGTGTGTGTGTGTGTGTGTGTGTGTGTGTGTGTGTGTGTGTGTGTGTGTGTGTCTCATCCCATTTCAACAGGGCAAACTACTTCCACACTAGAATGTTAACACAGCTAAGGAATGAACGGCTGCTACCATGGGTCTAACACACCTTTGGTTTAACACACCCGTTGGTCTAACACAGTGGACTCTAATTCACTCTATTCTAACACACTGGATTATAACACACTGGATTCTAACACACTCTATTCTCACACATTGGACTCCAATTCACTCTATTCTAATACACTCTATTCTAACACACCGTTGGTCTTACACAGTAGACTCTAATTCACTCTATTCTAACATACTGGATTCTAACACACTCTATTCTAACACACTGGATTCTAACACACTCTATTCTCACACATTGGACTCTAATTCACTCTATTCTAACACACTGGATTCTAACACACTCTATTCTAACACACTGGACTCTAACACACTCTATTCTAACACACCGTTGGTCTAACACAGTTGACTCTAATTCACTCTATTCTAACACACTGGACTCTAAAACACTTTGTTTTTATCGTTATAGATATTTATAGTTATAGTTGTATCTTTATCTTTCATCCTGTGGGGCTAAAATTGAACTTACTGGTTTGCCTGGAGGTCCTGGCAGGCCTGGAGGCCCAGGAGTTCCCATCATGCCCTGGGAGAGGAAACAGCAACAGGAACAGGAAGTCAGTATAAGACTGCCAGCGATGCAAATACATACCCTAATTTCACATGCTGTAACTGTGCTTTCACTATTGACTGACAAGGGGTTACAATCGAAAGCATAGCCTGAAAAAAACAACACTTACCACAATAATAATCAAATGAAAAATTGAAATCCTATAAAATTCTTAAGCATACCCATGCAGACCAGTCGTGTTGCCTGACACTCGTTGCTGTCTCATCAATTGTTACATTTTGTGACAGAGTGCTCTTTAGATAGCTGGATTACCGTACATGCCTTTCACTTTAAATGTAAAATGTAAATGTAAATCAGGTTTCTCGGCCAAGTATACTTGTGTATACAAGGCATTTGGTCTCTGCATTTATCCCATCCGTGAATTAGTGAACACACAGAGCACACAGTGAACACACAATGAGGTGAAGCACACACTAACCCGGAGCAGTAAGCTACCTGGCTACAGCGACGCTCGGGGAGCAGTAAGGAGTTAGGTGCCTTGCTCAAAAGCACTTCAGCCGTTCCTACTGGTCAGGGATCAAACCGGCAACCCTCCGGTTACAAGCCTGAATCATTACTGCATTGGGTGTGAGATAGGAACAAGACTCGCGTTGTGCTAAGCACCACGACTGTAAGAAGGGGCCTTTGGTCTTTATGTTATTGTTATTATTGTTATGGTCAATAAAATGTCAGAAAGTCTCACTATACTTCTGTGAGAAGTGGAACAAATTATCCATTGCTAAAAAATGTGCAGATTTGAAGTTGAGTTCATCATGCAGCGCTTACCTTGGGTCCAGCCTTGCCCAACTCACCAGGAAGCCCAATAGGACCCGGTGCACCCTGGGAAAAGAAGATGGAATTAAGAAATTCAGTGACAGATGTCATTCAATTCATAACAATGGAGAGGTGAAGCTACACTAGGCTCATGAGTATAGCTTAGAAGTGTGTGTCTGTGTGTAATGTGTGTGTGTGTGTGTGTGTGTGTGTGTGTGTGTGTGTGTGTGTGTGTGTGTGTCTGTGTGTCTGTGTCTGTGTGTCTGTGTGTGTGTGTGTGTGTGTGTGTGTGTGTGTGTGTGTGTGTGTGTGTGTGTGTGTGTGTGTGTGTGAGTGAGTGACATCTCAAATGGAAGCCTGCAGCTGGTTTATTTCGGAGGGAAAGCTTGCGGCACACTGCACTCCACACTTTGCTGCCCAGGGGTTGCTGTGTTATGGTTGTTGTTGTTGAACACTCAGCCGGTTTAGAAGCCGTGTGCCAGCCTCTCTACCCACCCTTTCTACCCACCCTCTCTGACACTGCAGCAGCAGCTCGTGAAGAGACAGTCTGCCGTCTCCCATACGCGTGACGCAGCTTAAAAAGCATGCGTATTTCATTTGATTGTATCGAAAGCTTTTAAAGCCAAACCAGTCAAACAGGTACACGAGAACTCTGACCATCATCTCAAGAACAAGAAAGCGCTGCAGACGCCTGGCGTCGCTGTGAGTGTAGGCCTACGGCGCTCTACGCTGTCGACATTCCATTACCAAGGCAACGTTGTTCTCAATATAGCCCCGCACACCAGTGCAGGTGGTGGCAGAGGTCGCCGCTGGTATGCGGGGTTGTGTTGAGAACGTACCAATGGAGAGGAGACGCTACTGTAGGCTCATGAGTATAGCTCAGGAGCCTCATGTCGGCGCCGGTCTACATAGCGCTGAAAAGACAAGGCCAAGGAAAACATTTTACACCATATTGGCAGACTGGCTTATTTGGAAGAGACACTAGGGCATTCCTCTCCTATCCTGCACATTTAAGGACTCGTTTAATTTGGCCTGGTGAATAAAAGGCTACGGGACGGTCATTTGTCTCACTCCAGTGAGTCGTGACTTTAGCTGTCCGCTGAGGGATGGTGGAGAGCTGCAGCTCGGTGGGACAGAGGGCCCGGGGAGGTTGGACCAAAATACGAGGCCGCCAGAAAACGTATAACTTTTTTGTTAGCACGAGGGAAAGGGTAATGAGAGGTGTTAAATCCTTGGTCCAGTGTATTGGAACAAATGACCCTGTTCTCTGTCCTCATTTGGCGTTTATCTCTGCAGCATTTTTTATTTGTGTACTTACTGCAAGTCCAGGAAGGCCAGGGCCCTGCACAGAAATAAAGCACAAGGTTAACGCTCAGTTCTTCTTCTCAGTGAAAACACAAATCACAACAGTACAGCTTAGTTCCACCAGTATGCGTTATAACATCAGGATCTACCGGGATGAATTGATAATAAAAATAATAATAAAAGAAAGATCAACAGAGACATGAACCTTTATACTTGTTAGGAGAAATGACTATGACTAGAAAGTAAACACTCCCATCTAGTGGACAGATTATGTCAGTACAAGATGTGCGAGCCACAACTCCTCTCTCTTGTGAGATTTGTCTGTACACTACTTAAAAAACTGCTTTGTGATCAGTGGCATTTTAAACTTTATTAAGTTTATTTCTACTTACAGTTGGTCCCTGGGGCCCTGTTGGTCCTGGTTGACCCTGAATTCAGAAGGAAGGAGAAGACGAGGAGTCATCTTTACAAACCAGTTGCAGGAATTACAAGTTTCTGTTGTCCTCTAGGTATCATCTGAGCTGGCACTGATTACGCCATGCATGATGCATATAGACCCTTTCAACTGCATAAATAAACACATGTGTTCCTAAGGCATTACCAGTGGCACAGAAAACAACATTGAGCTAATTGTAACTTGGGGACCAAAAAAGTTTGAAAGTCGTCATGGTGTAGAGCATTACGCTAAAGTTATTGGTTTTTAACTTTTCAACCAGAAGCCTTCTAGGAACAGATTGAAAGGGTCAACAGTATGTTGAAATATAAATGACATTCGGCAAAAAACATGTTTGTTATGGTGCACCCCCCTTTGTGTACCTTTGGTCCAGGACTTCCTAAAGGTCCCCTGTCTCCCTTTGTGTCTAACTTCAATCCTTGCTCAGAGAGAGAGAGAGAGAGAGAGAGAGAGAGAGAGAGAGAGAGAGAGAGAGAGAGAGAGAATCATATATAACAAAAAGATACTACCGGTAGTTTACAAATACTTTGATTATGATTTTTTTTGTTTTACTCTTTATCATCCTGCCTGCAAAACATATACACATACCGTAAAATGCAGAAAAAATAAGCAATGTACTATTCAAGAAATGTAGGGAAACTCATAACACTGCTTTGAAAGAAATAGAGAAAAGAAGTAAGTCTACATTTGAATATTTAAAAACAAAGAGGAAGAGGCATGGATTAATCCATAACTCCTTCTTGCCTCTGTATTTTCCCAGGGCTAAAAGCCCTATAAACAATTTGAAGGAACAGTCCCTGCTGACATTTCCAGCTAATGAGAGAAACTCTGAGATGGGATCGACATTCCAGGCCAGATTATCTGACAAATCCTAGAGGAATGTGTGTGTGTGTGTGTGTGTGTGTGTGTGTGTGTGTGTGTGTGTGTGTGTGTGTGTGTGTGTGTGTGTGTGTGTGTTTTTTTCCTCATGTGACTGAGAGGGTAAGTGGGTCTGTGTGAAAAAGAGACTGACCCCTCAGCCAATCTGTTTTCCTCTGTTCAACACTAACTGACCTTAGAGTCAACAACATCAGTGTGTCATATGTGGTTACACCGCATTGTTGTCCTTTTAAAAAACTGTCTGGAACTTCTACTGCTTGAATAACAACTTTTACAATTTATATAGGCCCCTAATTTAAATAGCGGGCAAATTGCAAAGTGTAAAGTCTCACTAAAGCTTATTACAGTAATAACAAAGGCAAAACCTGTTTAACAATTCCATAGCATGAGCAAGACCCTAAGCACAAACACTGATGATTGATTGATGGGCCAGCTCAAGGTTTCCACATGCCACCCAATAGCGTTTATACATGAGATACTTTGCTCAGTAAGTGACTGCACTTTCCCCATCATCTAAACTAGGACCCATAGTGTTTCCTGTGATGTTTACATATATTCTGTTATTCCAAGTAAGTTACAGTTTTTCTCAGTCGCTTTGGTGCTTTTTTCAGATCAGAATGAAAATTCTCATAACTATTAGTTCAACCTCCACAACATTTAGTCATTTGTGCACATCATAGTAGCAATTTCTCCTTCCTCTGAACAAATTGCAAATACTTTTGGACATGTATCAGTTGCTTTCATACAATTCTCTGCTGTTTTTTAACATTATCATTTGCTTATGTCATGTCAGTCAAAATGAACTATACTTATGAATGCTGAATAGTCGTTCCCAATAAAACTAATAGTCTTCATTTCATTGCTTGAGTCATTACATACAAAATTGTTGAAATAGTTATCAAATTCTGTCACAATGCTGTAGAATTGCAAAGAGCATACAGTAAAAATGTAATATTCAGTGTCTTGTACTCACTTACTCACCTAACTACAGCAATGTGTAACTTTACTGTAGTTTTTTAAATGGCTGTGCAAGTGCTGTATAGTGCTGTCTTGAGCATGTTCAGGTAGTGTCACCGAAGTTCTGACCTTTTTTGCATTGAAAACACTGAGAGAACTGTCATAATGAAAACATGACAAAGCCATTTGACTATCTTGTTCATAAACGATGGTGTCAAGACTTCTCATTTTGATGACACTGACAGTTTCATTGACATGAATACCTGCTTTTGAGGAATGGACTATCCATTTTGAGCAAGTGACGTGCTTTTGCAGGTCATCCACTATGTTTTGCAGTTTGCACTAATTGTTTTGAGAATTGCACTAACTGCTGTGCAAATGTTAATAGTGATGTGAGAAAAGCACCAAAGCGACTGAGAAAAACTGTAACATAAACATCAATATTAACATCACTATATGTTGTCAGCTAAGCTTTTATCCCACGTGTTCTTTTCTATGCAGTGTTTCTATTGAGCCACGGGCCTAATGCTAAATCTCTATGTTAAGTGTAGAATGTACCTAGATTGTATTGGGGCAAATGGGGCAATTGCTCTCTACTTTAGGACTGTACTGCTTAAACCGGAAGTTGTGGTTACATTGTGATACATTGGATGAATGAGCAGCTAAGCTATTACTGTAACAGAGCAACTGCCCCAATGTGTTGATGTTGATTTGATGGTCCAGTAAATTGACACTGTGATAGCGGTGACAGTTTATCACTGGGAGGATTCTGACCAAGGTCAGAGGTCAGTTATGAGAACAACTAAGATGGATTTGATGCTCTACTGCATAGTGGATTGAATTCTCTCTCTATGGCTTTACACACCTGGAATCACTGTATGTAATTACAAATACAGCAGCTTCATCCTCCACATCCTGATTCACAGAGAAACATGAAGGCGAGAACAGCCACCCTCACAGGATCAGGAGGAGATAGATAGAGAGAGAGAGAGAGAGAGAGATAGAGAGATAGAGAGATAGAGAGAGAGAGAGAGAGATAGATAGATAGATAGATAGATAGATACAGTAGATAGATACAGTAGATAGATACAGTAGATAGATAGATAGATAAATAGATAGATAGATAGATAGATAGATAGATAGATAGATAGATAGATACAGTAGATAGATCCAGTAGATAGATAGATAGATAGATAAATAGATAGACAGATAGATATAGATAGATACATATAATTGACTGAATAATAATAACCTTGAAAATAAAGTACAAATCATGAAATTCATTACTTTGAAACAATGTAAACAGACAAACCTCTAAACACTGTTTAAAGATCCCCAAACTATCGCTAGAAAGAAGAGCATTATGTACATCATTCCACCAACGAGGACTCACATCACAGAAGAAAAGAGTTTTGACCAAAGATTCTAGAGCAGAGCTCTGTTCTGTTGACTGTGACCTCTTTGTGCTGATGGAGGGCTACACTGATGAAGGCCATAAGGCTGAAACGTTTGTTTACTTACCCCTGTTGCTAGTAAAATAAATCAGCGAGAAAATGTTTTTCTGATGGAGGGCTGACATAGCAAACACTCATCAGAGACTGCAGCAGACGCCAGCAGAAGCAGAATTTATATTTTTACCTTTTTATCATACTATTTATTCCTCTATAGCTGTTATATTTATTTATGTAGACCTCTGCCTTATATTTCTTTCCATGTATTGTATTTTGTGCTCATACAATGTGTATTGTGTTTGTTGCTGTTGTTGTTGTTTTTACAATGTTCTTTCTATCTTTGTGACTTTGAGGCCTGCCCTGCACAAGAATTCCAATGCACATGTGCTTGTGCCTGGGCAAATGGAAGATAAAGATGAACTGAACTGAACTGCAGCAGCTGAGAGGGGACGTAGCACTGGACCATGGAATTGAGATAGCAAGGTGCAGATCCAGTAAGTGTAGCAGGAACGTAGCACTGGACCATGGAATTGAGATAGCAAGGTGCAGATCCAGTAAGTGTAGCAGGACCGTAGCACTGGACCATGGAATTAAGATATCAAGGTGCAGATCCAGTAAGTGTAGCAGCCAGAGTGAGTTTAATTCTGGCTGCTATAGGAAGCCAATGAAGATGGTAACGTGCGAATGTGTCAAACATAACATAGTTATGTCTGGTCTGTGCGTGTGACATGTGAGACCTAAGACTTATCGTGTGTACATGTAGCTGGGAAGTGGGAAGGTTCACTCTTTGGAACTCCATACTTCCGCACTGAGAGCCTTCACTTGACAATAACAAACGGGCGACGGTACTAATGTTCATTGGCTAGCTAGCCAGAAGGCTAACATGACATAGTTACTCCAAGGTACTCTGGGAAGTATTGTTCAATATCACAATCACCTGCACTTATGAGTATAACATAAACAAACAATGAAGTGACTTATTTGGGAACAAGTCGATTTTTTATCTTTCTATGTTGAGTGACGTCAAAACATTCTCCTGGGAGCTCTCCCAAAGCCCCCACTTCAAACTGTGAAGCCCCCAGTCCAGGTGTGACATACCCCCATCCACCCCCTGCTCATGAACGCACCATTAGACCTGTCAGCTAAATGAGGGGCCAGGATCTCTATGTTAATCTCTCTAGGCCTAGATGGTTTGTGAAGCGCAGCGATACTGTGCTGAATGTTTGGAGTGGTTTCAGTGTTTGGCTTGGAGCTTTAGTGTAGTGTTGTACGAGTGCTGTACTAGACTCACATCAATGCTGGAGCTTTAGTGTAGTGTTTTGTACGAGTGCTGCGCTAGACTCACGTCAATGCTGGCGTTTTAGTGTAGTGCTGTACGAGTGCTGCGCTAGACTCACGTCAATGCTGGAGCTTTAGTGTAGTGTTGTACGAGTGCTGTACTAGACTCACATCAATGCTGGAGCTTTAGTGTAGTGTTGTACGAGTGCTGTACTAGACTCACATCAATGCTGGAGCTTTCGTGTAGTGTTGTGTACTAGACTCACATCAATGCTGGAGCTTTAGTGTAGTGTTGTACGAGTGCTGTACTAGACTCACATCAATGCTGGAGCTTTAGTGTAATGTTGTACGAGTGCTGTACTAGACTCACATCAATGCTGGAGCTTTAGTGTAGTGTTGTGTACTAGACTCACATCAATGCTGGAGCTTTAGTGTAGTGTTGTGTACTAGACTCACATCAATGCCGTTCTCCCCTGGAGTGCCATCTGGGCCGGGCTCCCCAGGCTCACCCTTCTGGCCCTGTGAAGACAGGTACAGGCAGTTACAAATAAGCTGGAACCAAAGTACACACACACACACACACACACACACACACACACACACACACACATACACACACACGCCACACACACACACACACACACACACACACACACACACACACACACACACACACCTTGGATACTCATACTCCCTCCCTCCCTCCCCTCTCTCTCTCTCTCTCTCTCTCACACACACACACACACACACACACACACACAATACACTATGTATTACATATTTAAATATGTGCTGTTTATTATATATTTAGACATAGGAGCAGTAATGTCCTAACATTTTGAGACTTACAGGTGCTCCAGGAGGGCCAGGGGGTCCTTTATCACCCTGGAGACAAAAACAATAACAAAGAGGTTGGTTTAGAATTCTGATTAGGAACTCACTGGTGTGTGATGAGGGCATGAACCACTGATAAAGAACAGCAATAGGCAGAGATTATATGAAGCCTTGCCTCTGTGACACACCCTACAGAATGTGCGGATCTTTCACCAGATAGCTTCACATTTATTGATAAACTGTAGATGTGTTTCATATTTTCCCTCAGACTAAGGTTGTGCTTCAGTCTAGTTTATATAAACACTTGATTGTTAAGTGTCACACTTATGAGAACTAAGGGCAAAGTTTACTTGTTTGTTTGCTTGTTTTCACATCAGATTTACATTGAAGTAACAGTCAACACATTGCGGAATAAAGTTGCTACCTTTGGAATTGCACATGTAGGGCAACATCTCTTTCCAGGTTTTAAAATGCCACTGAATAAGCGCTACCTGCTGTTACAAAAACCCATGGTCCTATCGAGTTACCACAATCTTAACTAAAACTCCCCTTGCAAAACAGGGGGACCTGCCTTTCAAAGACCCTACTCTCTTCCAAACAGGACCCTTTTGTATTCTCTGTTTTCATTTTGGGCTCCATCTAGTGGTAGAAGTCTGGCATTACAAGGCAGCGCACCACCGGTAAACCGTGGTGCACAATGAGCGCCTTTGTGCGCCTCGCTCCAACCTGCGGGAGCAGCGAAGCGGCTCGGATACTCACATCGATTCCGTCAGCTCCGGGGGTTCCAGAGGGGCCTGGTGGCCCTGGAGGTCCCTGTGATCCTGGAGGACCGCTCTGAAATTAAACACAAAAAGAAACCGTTTCACCTTTTTCACATGTCCAGTTCTCGGTCTGAAAAGAACTTTAAATTGTCTTAGTGCTTTATCTAAACCAGTAGCCTAGGCTTGTCTAAATTGCTTGGTAAAATAAAACAAATATACATTATAAAAAGAGAGAGAGGCAAATAGTATAAATAAATAATAGATAGAATTAATAAATAAATAAAGAGATAAATAAAAGAAAATAAACATTGTCTTGAAAATCTAGTGTGTAAAAAATATAAAGTATTAAAAATACAACATCATACCAATTACTGAAATAATTATTTGCCTGTTGGAAGGGTAGTGATAATTCCCTTGCACTGCCATAACAAAACAAGAAATAAAACAAAAAACAGCCAACAATTTAGTGCACGGATGAACCCACAACATATACGCACACGCACACACATTGTTGGGTGGTACATATACGCACATGCACGCACATTGTTGGGTGGTACATATACGCACATGCACGCACATTGTGGAGTGGTGTTTGATGTTTTCTTTAATTTTGTTCTTGTGTGTGTGTGTGTGTGTGTGTGTGTGTGTGTGTGTGTGTGTGTGTGTGTGTGTGTGTGTGTGTGTGTCTCTGTCTGTCTGTCTTTCTGTCAGTGTGTTGTGTGTGTGTGTGTGTGTGTGTGTGTGTGTGTGTGTGTGTGTGTGTGTGTGTGTGTGTGTGTGTGCACATGTGTGTGAGAAAGAGAGAATCTGGAGGGTTGCGGGGAAAGGAATGTTTGCCCTGTCCACCCCCTGTGCCATCACACTAACTGGTCATCTGCTAGGAGCCAGGGCAGATAGGAGGCTACAATAAAATACTAATTATAGGAAATAAATATAATCATTAACATTGGTTTTGTTTTGTAATACAAATTGTATTTGAAGTCACAGCATCGATTTACCAAAGGTGGCACCTATGTGGGATTTTGAGAGGTAAGGCCTCAGGTTACAATTTCTAAATGTGTATTTGAACAAGGCTTTGAATGAGGGTCCTTGTTTGCCTGGTGTGTGCGTGTGTGTGTGTGTGTGTGTGTGTGTGTGTGTGTGTGTGTGTGTGTGTGTGTGTGTCCACCAGCAATTCCTGTGAGGTGAGGGTCTATTCCACTATGTCTCTTTTTCAAGATTCTCAAAACAACAACGTTCATATCTTCATATTTGTGTCCTTGTGAAATGCAACATTTAAAATAAAATAAGCATTCATTACAGAAACAGCCAACACCATTCCCATTGCCAGGAATCCTGAACATCTATGGATTTGTCATACATCCACTTAAAATGCACAATGCACAGTGAAATAACTGAAAAACTTTTCTAATGACTCAAAAGTCACATCCAGTTTAGCCATAAGCTTCAGGTAAAGACACACTGGTATGGAAACAACATCTGAACTGCTAACAGACTCTCATGTCTACATTAGAGAGGAGCTCATCTGCCATTTATGCCACATCACATAACTCTTACAAAACACATTTAAGACACTGCTATATCGTGCTCAGTCATATCAAAGGTAACAAGATAATGCCGACACACTGGCACCAAGGCCAACCCAGGAGAACTAGCACCGGTCCACCAGCAGCAGAATAACATGAGAAGGAGCCTAACAACCTCTCCAAATAACCCAAATAAGGAGCCAAATGTCTTCTCCGAAGCCTCTAGTCTCTCTCACTTTTATCAGCCCCTAATTCAGCTCCCTGCACGGGCTCGAAGCCTCCCAGCTGGCAGAGACAGATACCCCAGGTGTCCCTATCGCCTCCACTGGTGCCCCCCGCACACTCACCACTTGCCCCAGGGCCAGACACAGTGCTTGCAGCAGGACGAAGCTCCTGAGGGCGGTGAGGTGGCCAGCCATGGCTCCTAGCTCCTCTCTCTGCCCTTTACGTTTGAGAAGAAAGAGCCTTCCACTCCTCGCCTGTCTTCTTCTTCTTCTTCTTCTTCCTTGCTCTCCGAAGAGGAACTTCTCCTGGCCTCTGGGCGCACGGCACTGCCGTTCCTCAGAGCAGGAACGTGTGTGACCGCGCGTGTGTGTGTGTGTGTGTGTGTGTGCCTGTGAATGTTTGTGTGCGTGAGAGAGAGAGAGAGAGAGAGACTCTATGTTTGTGTCTATGGGACTGTGTGTGTGTTCAGCCCAGAATAGGGGCAGAGAGGAGAGAGAGGTGGAGAGAGAGAGAGGTGGAGAGAGAGAGAGAGGTGGAGGAAAGGAGGGGGATGGAGAGGGTGATAGAGAGGGAGGGTGATAAAGAGGGAGGGTGAGAGGTAACCCAACCCACATCCTACCTCTGGAAACTCAGGGAGCTACCCCACTGGAAGACGTCTGAGCCCCTGGCGAACACTGGGCTGGGCTAGGCTGGGGGGCCACGAGGGGGTGCCAGGGGGGCCTCAGCAAGTTGGAAGGAAAAATAAAAGCAACAAATAAATACATTTGAAAAATGTAAAATATACCTATTACTATGAGGGCTGTTATACATTGCCATAATAATTTGTGGCATATCTGAACATTATATTTTCCATGATAAAGACTGGGAATAATAGTAGAGTGATAGCTCTCATATAGGCCCCAAAAAGCCCCAAATGCAATTTTTACACACTGTATGCTCCATCGTGAAGTGCTTGTGGCTAAAATAATTATTAGGATTAGATTAATGTATTTTTTTTACATTTGCCGTAATATTGTTGATGGGTTTAATAACACATCAAGGGGGTCCTTGAACAGAACCTAGTGGTATTTGGGGGGGGTAAATTTGGGAACCCCTGGGCTAGGCTACAGCCCACTCCCTGATTATAGATTAGCTCCATTGGACCTATAGTGAGACTGCACTGGCTTTATCATTAACATCTCATCATTTCAAATCATTCCCAAAATAATTAATAATAATCACTCACAAATAAAGATGGATACCTTGCATAAAATATCGTAGGTATTCTATTTGTAGGTGATTATATTTAGGCTAAACAACCCTCTCTTTGCCAAAACTGTTTTACAATTTAACCAGGACACCTGTAGGCTCCGCTTTAACCCTCTCTGCCTATACCCACTCCCAACATTTTCCAAAACATTAAGTAATTAACTGTGATGGAACAAAATTGAGCTAAAGATAGGAACGATCCCAGAGACGTGCTACGTTTGGACTTCGATGCAAGTAGCTGCAAACCGGCATTAAAAAAGAAAGGACTTTTATTTTGAAATTGATATGAAACACGTGACAAGGAAGTGAAACTGGTTATTATTCCCATTGGCCTTGCCTTCAACCAGCAAGGGCACTCATCTGATAGCAGAAAGGGGAGCTATGGCGCGTCTATTGCGATCCAGTTTGAGAGGATATCTCACCACTCAGATTAGAATGTCGTCTGATCAGGTATTTACCGAATTGCCAATCACATTCACGTTCAAATGACACCTGTATAAAAGGAAACGGGATGATGGGACTGATGCAAATAAAGATAACGTTTGTTGGCTAACGTTAGCAAGATCGCAGTTGAAAAGAGTGGGCGTTGTGGCCTCTCATCTTGATTCTCAAGGATATTTTTATGGTTGTTTACCTTGCGGTGTTCTGCACGCAATTATTCCTATCTGTGTGCGTTTTGTTGCATGCTTTCATCGCCAACTTTATGTTGCTGCTCGGAATGGATAGCTAGCAGCTAGCCAGAATAGCCACCTACTGATTGTCGTCTCACTTCGAATGTCCGGGTCTTTTACCTGTCACGTAGAAAAAGGTTAACTATTTTGGTCACACTTGGTAAACAATGGCAGAGTCGCTATTTAAAGCATCGAAACTGGTTCGTTGCTTCTTGTGAGCCATGTTTATACTTGGGGGGCCAAACCTGGTGCTAGAACTCAGTTCTTGGGTCAATACTGCTCTGGTCTTGTCTTGATGAATTTATGTATGAATTTTGGCAGTTCGTAAAATGGCCCATGATAAGTGTAAACCCAGCAGGAACTCTAGCCCTGGTGTCTGTAGCCTTGGCCAAAACTCCTGGGCTTAAGTTCCTGGGCTGATGGCCCACAATATAAACGGGGCTGTGCTCTGCAGATTGCGTCAGAAACTTTCCGTAAACTACAGTAATTACCACACACGTAAATGAGGAAATGAGGTGAAGGTTCCTCGCTATCCTGACATACCCATGCAGCTGTTGCCTGCTGACACAGAAGGCGCAGTTTGCACATGTCCCTGCCCTGAACAGTATCAATCTGTCAAGTTTATTTTTACACTACTATTTGTACCCATAAATACTGCTTAAGTGTGGTCAAAGCTTCTTTGTCCAGTAGCTTATATTTGAGGTAGTCCTACAATGTACAAGGTCGGCAGGAAAGTCGTTGTTAATTGTTTTATTCCCTATATAACATTTTGAATATTCTCTTAACACCAACCCCACCCCAACACACTCTGTTTGAAATGCAATTTCTGAGCTATTTTCTTCCTGTACATTCTGCTTTTGTTGAGCGTGTTATTGTGTGTGGTCTTTGCTTTTGTTTTGCGCTATTGTTGTAAATTACAGTCATTTCTGTGACTGCCTGTCACACTCACAAGTGAGTCCCCCACACAGCCCAACCTCCATTCACACCGTCCTCTTTGTGGTCTTTGTGTTTGTGTTTACCTTCTGTCCTGCTCAGCTGGGGGAGCTGGGGAAGGGGGCAGGCAAGGGTGGGGGTGCAGGAGGCTCCATCAGGGAAGCAGGAGGGGCCTTCGGGAAGAAGCAGGCTGCAGAGGAGGAGCGCTATTTCAGGTATACGACCGAACCGAATCCTCACCAAGCGTGGTCACATTAAACACAAGAGACAGACACTTAGATTAGATTAGATTAGATTGATTTAAGACGGTCTTAAGTGTCAACTGTCCTACTGATGTATGTATGTTGTGTGTGGTTGCCAGGTAGCAAAAGAATTTCCCCCTTGGGATTAATAAAGTGTTGCGTTGGAGAATTCTAGGGTCAGCTTTTGAGAGGTTGAGTTGAACATCGAATTGCAGTTCCCCCAGACATGAATGAAGCCCTAGTCCTAGTCAATGAAGATCTCTATAGACCCTTTCAACAAGGTAAACAAAAACAATGCTTGAACATTCTATTTGGGCCCCAATCTACTTCCTCTGCATTAAGATAACATATGGAATGTTAAAAAGGAAGTCTTGTGGGGCCAACTATGATGCTGATAATGAAACTCTCTTGAAAGGGTCCATAGAGCAGTAGGAGGAGGCCCTAGACAAGCCTATCAATCTGAAAAACATCAAGTAACCATGAGTTTCTACTATACTTAATACAAAACAAAGTAGTTATTTTATCTTAAAATGAGGGGCTCAAAGTCAACCTACACTCAAGTCTCAGACATTGCTAATCAGTACCCAGAATGCCATGCGATTCTAAGTGCCCAGCACTGACAGAGGGTCGCAGATTATATGATGTATAATATATATATTATTATTATTATTTTATATATATATATATATATATATATATTATTATACTATATATTATTGGAGGGGTCCAGAATTATTGTCATAGGGCCCAAATTTTCTAGCAGCACCCCTGGGTGGGAGCGTGATAACTTTGTGTTGGTTTTAGATTAATTGGGTAGCACCGTTGCGCTATCCAGGTACATTGAGCGTTGACAAAAAGGGGAATTCCTACATCATGTTACTTGAATTGTAGCCTTACATAATTAATTCATTAATTTATGTGCTATATTCTTCTTACACCAGTCCATGTTCTCAGTAGGTGTGCTTGAATATGATTGATGATTATGTTTGCGGTTAGTGACATGCCACGACAAGCACATGGTATAAATTATTGTTAATTGCTAATTTTGTATAGGCACTTGGTATTTGCGTTTCCAAACTTTGCCAGATCATTAGACAATAACTAGTCCCATCTCCCTATACCAGGCAAAAGGAGAAGGAGCAAATGGCTGCCCTGCGACGCCACCACGAGGAGGAGATCGACCACCACAAGAAAGAGGTTGAGCGGCTTCAGCGCGAGATCGACCGCCACAAGGGCAAGATCAGGAAACTCAAGCACGACGACTAGACGAGCTGGGCACTTAAAACTACTTGCATAAATCCCCACAGCACTCCATGCTCTTCCTGCCCCGTGTCCTCTGTATACCAAAATCACTCGTTGCCTGCATGAGCGCATCGCTGCCATGATCATGCTTTCTGGTTTTGTCTGTGAGCAGCAGTAGAATCATGAATAAAGTTTACAGATAATTTTACACATCAGTGCAGATAGTGTCTCTTGTTTTTTGTTGTTAAGTCATTTGTTTCTCATACGCATTAATCATTGACGGAAGTAGCCAGTAATGTGTTTACTTACTGATGTATCAGTACAGAGTGCCTTCCACAGCTTTCTGTAAACGGCAGGCTGTCAAACGGAAATGTATTTTTGACTGGAGTGTATGTGCAATAACTGCTTTTGCATACTTTTATCTTCTCCACACTGGCAATCAAAATGCAAATGTTCAATATGCCATTGAATCCTCCCCCCGTATTGTTCCATATGCCATCTTATAATGCCTCCATATTGTAGTCATTCTGGCTGAAATAAATATGCTCTTATTGCTTCTGTCAGTTCCACTGAAACTGTAAAGGTAACCAAAACTTCCCACCAAAAAAAAGCTTTGATGTGACAATCAGTGCAAATAAACATGTTTGACATGCTGGAAATGTGAGACTGTGTTGTGATCAAAGATGAAATATTATCTAGGGCTGTCAAAATAATGTGTTAATTTTGATTAATTAATCACAGAGTACCGGTATGTAATTAATAAGATTTTTTATCACTTGAAAGTCTTAGTATTATCATTAAGAGTCACTTGTCAACTCTGGTTATATTTATGAAGTCTATCGATAGCTTAAGGGTAACTTCCCAGTAGAATCACTTTTGTCTTGGTGCTTTTATTGACAGTTGTGAGCAAAGTTTGGAGGTGAACTATTGCCACCATCTGTGGTGGTGGTGTGTAAGGAGAAATTAACCTCCTGCATCCAAAAGACTGTTTTCATGTATCTTATCGCTGAACAGTAATCATTAAGTGCAGGCTCAGCATTCAATAACTGTACAACCCTGCTGACTCAGACATGTCTTTAAGTAATAAATTATCTAGCTTATTAGCCTAGTAGAATGCTGTTGGGCTGTGGAAAATCAAACTATTTAATTTTCTGCACATTTGTGAAGCATACTGCAAATTATTACATTTGGCTGACACATTTTTAACCAAAGCGACTAACAGCATGGTAACAGTTAAGTTTTAAAGCAATTCTCTCAACTCTCAAATGCCATAATCACTGATATGCTCTGTGATTCAGTGTAACTTTACAAACCAGAGTCTGGAGGAGTGTTTCACATCAAGTTCCATGATCCGTTTTTTCATACGAGTATATTTTAGATATGATGACGTCCTGTGGCCTGTCCCTGTTGTGGGTCATAATGGGTGGGTTTGCCGGACCAGCACTGGGAACAGTCAAGTGGAAAGATCCAGCTGACTGTGAATGTTTTGTCAGAAACCTTTTCAATTTCAATTATTTATTAGAGGATAACCCCTTGAGATGTAACATCTCGTTTTCAAGGGGGTCCTCAACATACAACAATAACACAAACACACACACACACACACACACTAGAGCTCTTCCTCACTACCAACCTTGGTAGTCTCCCCTTCTTGTCTAATAAGGGAAAATTCCGGTTTCTGAACTGGTTGCAGTTCTTTTTCTGGTTCCACATGAGGGCGCTCACGAATAAGTGCAGACAGAGCCGTATATATATAAATCTCTATATACGGCTCTGAGTGCAGAATGAATGGAGGTCTATGGAGCTGTACCCCTAAAATCCACTTTTCTCTGAATATAATTTTTTGCCCAGAAATTTGAATGTTGCAAGAGGGGGCAGAGAAAATACAGACCGCTGAGTATTATATTTTTTGAGTCACTTATTTGATCTAAAAAGCCTTTCAAATGCGTCAATGACGTCATTCATTAGCAGAAAGCTAGTGTGTTGTGGGCAACAACGACCCAACCTGTAAGAAATCGAAAGGACGTAAGTACTCGTTCATTCAACTTTTGACCTATAATCCATATTGAGCTTGCAGAAACCACAATTAAATCTTTGATTTTTCAACGACAACCAAGTGAAAGAGACACATTTAGCCGTCTAGCTTCATAGACCCCCATTGTTTTTGCACTTATTCGTGATCGCCCCTAGCGGAACTACAACAGATTGCAGGTACAATGGAGTTAATAGGGAGTGAACGTAAACGGGATCTGTAGACATTCTCTGAGACAGGTCAATAATTTGGGATGGGCTGTCAGTAGTATGCCATGCCCTTGTTTCACCTCTAGAGGGAGACGTTTTCTCAAAACCAGAGGCATAACATTGCTCTGGTCAAAACCTCAAAACCAGCTGTATCGTACTTCTTGAGTCTTGCCTCTCGATTTAATAACAGTTGCACGCCTTAATACCACACCACAATGAAAAAGACTGTTATCGTGATTGATTTGTCGATTTCACCCTGGGCATAGGAAAAGAAAAAGCTACTTGCTGCTTTGGGGCGTCCTTATGGTACCCTGAGGTTATGTAATACTGGGCCACCCCCACCTCCCTTGACTAACCAAACTCTCACATTGATGATGCTCATTTTAATAACATCCTCAACAACATTTCTACTTTTATTAAAGGCATACAGGTTTGTATCTACTCACTGATGATACAATGCACAAAAGTATTCGACAATGCTCAAAACACGTGCGCTAGTAGTTCCACTTTTTTTTCCATTTCAACTGTATCCTCCATAAGGGTGTATTCACAGTTTCCGTTTAATTCATTGGATGGGTTTCAATGTCATTCACAAAAGTATTTGTTCCAATTCGACAGATTGTATGTCAATCAAAACATTCTGATAACCATTGGTCCAAATCATCCCTCACCTCCTCATTCTAATGTCATGTGCCCAATCAGATTGTTCCTTTGCTTAGAATGGTTGAATGGAGTGTCCGTCTCAAAGATCTCCTTTCTGATTGGCCAACTCACGACAAAGCAGGAGGGTTTCTCGGAAGAAATGGGTTTCCTTGTCTGTGTCAGATGTACGACGATGCGGTATTGCAAGTTGAATTATGAAGCAGTTTAAATAAAGGAAATCCTGGATTAAATACATTCAAATGTATTTTCCTTTAACGTCAATGAATATCCTTGGATGGTGATTACTAGGAAAGCGTGAGTTTGGTTGTGAGAAGGAAGATCCACTTCCTTGTTTGTTTTGTATTGATTTTAGTGTTAGCCATCGAATAGCTAAACGTTATCTCTGTTAACGTTAGATAGATAGCTGCAAGCCCCTCAGCAAACAGCTTTGTGGCTATGACTGCGGATCTTTTATCTGATTTGGATAGTCGTTTCTTCGCTGACAACCTTCTGACAAGCGAAGACTGGGGTGAGTATTTTTTTATATAACCCAGACAAATGTGAAATACGTCAGGTCAGTTTGTGTCCTGGATCTCACGTCATTTGAATAGTCGCTGGTAGCTATCGTTAGCTGTTAGCTTGTTTGGTACTAGATAAACCAAGCAACTGAAACGCATGTTCCCACATTTATCTCGGATTTGTAATATCTCCAGATGGATGAAATGAGTAACCTGTCCGTTGCAGCGGAGTCTAATGATCTACAATGTTGCTGAATGAGCAGCTGGTCATAGCCCAGTGTTTCAAGACAACCGGATGTGAATCAGTAACGTTAACGTTACGGGAGAGCACTGGGTCGTGTCTGAGCCGCTCGAGCGTCCATATAAGCAGAAATGCAGGTCTTATTGGCATCAGTGACCTTATTTATTCCCGTCATATTAGAGCGTGTGACTGCACTTGTTGTGGACTGTGCGAACCTCAGCAGCTTGGAGGGGTGACGTATACGTCATCAGCTCAGAATGTCTTTTGCAGCTGCAGAGTTAGTTAGATAGAAAGAACGCAGATGAGACTACTAGAGCGACATATGGGTCCATCAGACCAGTCCATCGACCCAAGGGACTAGTTCACAAAGCAAAAAGAAAATGAAACAACAATGAATAGATACTTGTATTGAGTGCATTTGTTTCCTAGAAGGCATTGTCCTTCCAAATCATCCCTGTCTATAGTTTTTATCTTGGCTTAACCTATGTAAAACTCATATTGACCATTGATGGTCACTGTTCATTAATGACCATGCCTTTTTTGTTACTGCTACATTGTATGTGGAGGAAATAAGCTGTCCCAGTGATCGTCATATACCTCAAGGCCTAAAATCTCCTGTTACAGTCTGTGAAAGCCAATGTCTAGCTTTCACTGGACTGCTCAGGTTTCTTTTGTAAGGCCGCACAGAAACCGCTGAACACAGGTTACCCCTTGTCTGGGTGATGATTAAGACTCGGTGATGGGTGATGAATTAAGGACTGGAAGACTGAGTAAAGACTTGTAACAATGTTCACCCAAACAGGATGTTTTTTGTTTATTGGTCCTTGGCTCAAAAGCCTGGTATCTCATTATAAGGCCCTGACTACACTGTCAGTGTTAATGTGTGTTATAACCTTGACCTGATAAGGTGCTTGGAGAAAGTGTGACAAAAACAACATTCCCTCTCTTTTTACATAAGGATGTTGTGTCTACCGTTTGCATAGGGCTGTACCACAGATGCAATGTTAATTGTTGTTTTGTAATAGAATGTTTTTGTGTGTGTGTGTGTGTGTGTGTGTGTGTGTGTGTGTGTGTTTCAGATGCCTGCCTTTACCAGTGTGAGAGCATGGAGGAGGGGGAGGAGGGTGATTACAGCGCAGGACTGAAATATAACCCATCGGTATTACTCCCTTTTGTGATTATTTACAGTGGGCCTCTCAACTGATGTGCTTCACTTTTGTTATTATCACATTTCTTTCACTTTTTTTTTTTTTTTTTTGGACCATGTCCAATATGATTTGATTTGATTCTATGATACTCTATGATGTTTTCCATAATTTCCGGAGAACTCGACAGAGCCTGTGCTTTGTCTGAGTGTGTCCACGGTCATACTTTGTGCTTTGTTGAAGGCCTTTTGAGTCACTGACTGACTGACCGATCTCTGGTTCACACTGATAAGGTCACTACAGTTCAGCCTGCATGGCCAAGATAACGAGGCAATGGAGAGAACCAGACAGACAGACAG
>NC_063208.1:6401506-6446506 GCF_017589495.1 Alosa alosa
CATGTGGGTCACGACCGGAGCACTTCAGTTGTGTGAGATTTGCACTGAGATTCTCTGTTATTGCTGGACTGTATGAGAAACCACCCCATAATGTTCAGAAAAGCTACCTGACTCT
This sequence comes from Alosa alosa, assembly GCF_017589495.1. NCBI lineage: Eukaryota > Metazoa > Chordata > Actinopteri > Clupeiformes > Clupeidae > Alosa > Alosa alosa. The sequence continues at coordinate 6,401,622 of NC_063208.1, forward strand.
CCTGCAAGTTACACACACACACAGACACAGGTGGCAGTCTGTCAGGAGCAACTCTTGTTAGGTCAGAGTTGTTGTCCACTGCTGTCATTTCAGGACAGAGCAGCAGGACTGCGTTTCCCAGGAGGCCAAGTGTCATCTGCAACAGCAGATGACCGTGTGTCACTGACTTGGTCAGAGGACATCACAGACCCTTAACTCAGAGCAGAACACGGGGCTTTGAAGTGCTGACAGAGCACCTACTGGTGTCCTAAGGCTGAAGGGGACACTTTCATACCTCACAGTGTGTGTGTGTGCGTGCTATGCATCTACTGGTGTCCTAAGGCTGAAGGGGACACTTTCTTGACTTTCTGGCCTTTGAATTTGCATTTTCAGCTTCTCCAGTTAGACTGCATACCACGCACCGCACACACACACACACACACTCCTTATGGGATTTTACATGAGCGTTATCAGAGACTTTCTAATGTGGAGACCCAGCACTCAAAAAATACTCCATAGAAATGCATGGGGCTAGTTTGTCACGCCAATATGGCCCGTTGTCTACACATATCCCACCCCTTCCTCGGCAAAGCGTCGACATGTGAATACATTGAGCCAATCATGTGGTGTGATGTGAATACATTGAGCCAATCATATGGTGTGTTGTGAAGACATCGTGCCAATCATGTGTTGTGATCTCGCCCGCTGGAGCAAGATTGGTGTCGTGAAGCCTTGCGCACGCGCAGTTCGACCCAAAGACTGCCCGATGAGTGCCCATAAAACGTTGGTATATGGCCGCCGAGTGGAGGGACTTGCCTAAAAGAACTTTGGTGTTATCCAGTTTGCCCACTTCCTGACTCATACTTCACATTCTGTGTGTGTGTGTGTGTGTGTGTGTGTGTGTGTGTGTGTGTGTGTGTGCTGTAGTCTGCCGAGTCAGGTTTCATTATGTAACTCTGAAGGGAAAGGAATGGGAGAGAGAGGGAAAGCGGGGGTGGGAGGGTAACCTCAAGGTCTATGTTCCGGAGGGACGAGTGCTGAGTTTTTGATAGCATCTAGTTTCCTGTGTGTGTGTGTGTGTGTGTGTGTGTGTGTGTGTGTGTGTGTGTGGGGGGGTGGCGGCACAGTCAGTGTTCTAATGAGGTTGTTAGAATACAGTTTCTGTGAAATGTAACACATTTTTTCTCTCATGATGCCACAGCTTTGTATAGAACTTGCTGGAATGTATCAACAATTTGCTAAAGTTTGCTTTCAGAGGAGGAAGCTAGTTTAAACATGTCAGTAGACACTTTCAGAGGAGGAAGCTAGTTTAAACATGTCGGTAGTCACTTTCAGAGGGGGAAGCTAGTTTAAACATGTCGGTAGTCACTTTCAGAGGGGGAAGCTAGTTTAAACATGTCAGTAGACACTTTCAGAGGGGAAGCTAGTTTAAACATGTCGGTAGTCACTTTCAGAGGGGGAAGCTAGTTTAAACATGTCGGTAGACACTTTCAGAGGAGGAAGCTAGTTTAAACATGTCAGTAGTCACTTTCAGAGGAGGAAGCTAGTTTAAACATGTCAGTAGACACTTTCAGAGGAGGAAGCTAGTTTAAACATGTCGGTAGTCACTTTCAGAGGGGGAAGCTAGTTTAAACATGTCGGTAGTCACTTTCAGAGGGGGAAGCTAGTTTAAACATGTCGGTAGTCACTTTCAGAGGGGGAAGCTAGTTTAAACATGTCAGTAGTCACTTTCAGAGGAGGAAGCTAGTTTAAACATGTCAGTAGTCACCTCTTCTCTGTGCGTTTCTTTATTCTCATTCTCTTTGTTCTCTCTCTCCCTCCATCTGATCCATCTATCCCCTATATTTATTGTTCTTTTCCCCTCTCTCCCTCTTCCTCTCCCTCCATCTCCAACCCCCCCTCCCTCTCCCTCTCCCTCTCCCTCTCCCTCTCTCTCTCTCTCTCTCTCTCTCTCTCTCTCTCTCTCTCTCTCTCTCTCTCTCTCTCTCTCTCTCTCTCTCTCTCTCTAGTTATTCCATGTGTAGGGAATCTGAAGGCCAGCTCCATCCTGAGCAGTAAGCCTCCCATCCAGCCGAGGCCAGTGTGTGTGGCCGCCCTGCCCGTTCCCCAGGCACCCAGCCCAGCTAAAGCCCTCATCCTGCAGGGACAGAGCCGACCAGGTAAACGCACACACACACACACACACACGTGTGTGAACACACACACACACACACGTGTGTACACATACACTCACGCAAACACAATTTACTCTTTCCTGCTTGCACATGCAAAAGTTCACACACCCACAAGCTAACATGCTCGCATTCAGTTAATTGCATGTATACCCCTACACACACCCCTACATGCTCTTGCTTACACACACACACACACACACACACACACACTCACCCTCACATACATCCTCATTCCACACTCACAGAATTGCATAGCAGTTCACACAAACTTGCTCACATTGACACCACCCACACACACACACACACACTCACTCTCTCCCTCAAACGCGCCTAAGAATGTGCATGCACACACATACGCAGTAGCTGCTTTTGTTTGCCAAGTTCAGAGATGTCTCAGTGAGACTAATTGACATACACACACTCAGACATGCGCACACACACACACACAGACACACACACACACACACAGACATGCACACACACACACACACACAGACATGCACACACACACACACAGACATGCACACACACACACACAGACATGCACACACACACACACAGACATGCACACACTCACAAACCCAAGACACCTAAGCTCACTTCCGCCCCAGCTGGTATTGTTCTTATCGCCGTTGGCCAGGTTCAGAGGTCTCGGTGAGACTAATTGGACTTAACGAGCAGCCAGTGCTGGTTTCCTGAGTTGGGGTGGATGTGGTGAATTTAATGTGGACAGGACAGGACAGGGGTATTAATCGAGCGTCTTGTGGCAGACTTCAAACATACACACACACACACACACACACACACACACACACACACAAACGTACAAGCACACAGACATTCACTCATACACACACACGCACACACACACACACACGCATCCACACACAGAGTCAACAAAAGTGCTTGTGTCCTTTTACAATGGTCAGTAATTGTCCGCGTTAACCCTTTACTCTTGAGTGGTCAGTAATTGTCCGTTTTAACCCTTTCCGTCAGTAATTGTCCGTGTTAACCCTTTACTCTTGAGTGGTCAGTAATTGTCTGTTTTAACCCTTTCCTCTGAGTGGTCAGTAATTGTTCGTTTTAACCCTTTCCTCTCCCAGTGGTCATCTCTCCGTCCGTCTGTCTGGGCTCCACTCCGGCCATTGTCAAGATGGAGCCCGTATCTCCCAGCATGCCTCACTGCGCTAACGCTGCTACGCTACCGGGTAGCAAGCCCATCATCCCTGCAACAGCACTGCCTGGCAACACAGACATCGACGTGAGTAACACCCCAGTCAGCTGTGTTGTTGTTTTTAATACGGATGCCCTCCATTAAAGGTGCTGTGTGGAGTTAAAACAATTTTGTGTGTCTAATTTTCTAAAGTATTTAACCAACAACCTGCACATTTCACAGAAATGTGCACTTGAAAAGTCATGTGCTGTGTGGAGTTTTATTTTTTTGTGTGTCTAATTTTCTAAAGTATTTAACAAATGACCTGCACATTTCACAGAAATGTGCACTTGAAAAGTCATGGAACGGAACCCTGACCTTTGTCACTCCGCCCTGCTCGCAGATGAAGGTTCTAAAGAGGCAGCAACGGATGATCAAGAACCGCGAGTCCGCTTGCCAGTCGCGCAAGAAGAAGAAGGAGTACCTGCAGAGCCTGGAGGCCCAGCTGAGGGAGGCTCAGCTGGAGAACCAACGGCTCCGACGCGAGAACCAGGCCCTGAGAGAACGCCTCGGCTGCAAGGAGGTAGGAGAACCCTGAGGGGGTAGAGGGGTCTTAGGAGGAGAACCCTGAGGACAGAGACAGAGAGACAGAGAGACAGACAGACAGACAGACAGACAGACAGACAGACAGACAGACAGACAGACAGACAGACAGACAGACAGACAGAGAGACAGACAGACAGACAGACAGAGACAGACAGAGAGACAGACAGACACAGACAGACAGACAGACAGACAGACAGACAGACTTGTCACTTTTGTGAAAAAAATCCTGTTCGATTCTTGAGACATAATTGTTCATTGAATCGATTGTAAAATCGATTTTTCATGTCTAAAGACGTTTCAATTTTCAACGCCAAATATAGGCCAATCCACGAACAACTAACTGGCATTAGGACAAACGTAAAGGGGGTGCTTGAATACGCACAAGCCAGCAATATTTCTGATGATTTCTTGGCGTGAAGTTTCGTGTACAATGACAAACAGGAGTGCAACATTCTCGAAAAACAATAAGCAGAGTGGACTGCCATAACATCAGTAAAAAACATTACTGCAGGCTTCAACGTGGCTGCGTTTACAATTAGAAATGTCAAACAAATTTAAGCCTCACGTTAGAACTCACGACTGCACAGTTTGCATACCGCTTTGTCCTTCTCCATAGTTTGATATACTCAAACCCCGAAGTGCTTCCATATCGAACTCCTCAAGTTATTAGGGCCTATCACTCGTCTCTCTCATGACGCAGAGGTTGATCGCGTTGTCCTCAATTCTTTGGCAAAACACCAGCAGCACAGCAGCCGATTGAAACGGCCGTTTCCGGTGGTGGGAATTTTCTTTTTAGCTTTCGCAATGCTTACTGCTTGTTTGTGAGTTTTGTTACATCTAGATTTTTTATTTGTTTAATTCGTTTAAAATTAATAGTGTACATATTTGGTTAAAATCGATTCCCTATTTTAGTTTTCGAAACTTGTGTTGGTTGGTCCAATCGATTGTGCAATAGATTTTCGAACGTAAAGTGACAGCTCTAGAGAGAGACAGACAGACAGACAACATCAGGAATACAGGAATAAACCTAACCAATCTAAATAAAACTCACAAATTCATGAAGGCAACCTACATTACGCAATGGCAAAATGAAATTCACTCCAACAAAAAACTGGGCAGCTAATTAAACAGAGAATACAAACTAGCAAATTATCTAGTAACACTGAAACAACCTCAAAAAACGTGTCTTACAAAATACAGATTGGGTGACCATAAACTCCAAATAGAAATAGGACGGCACAAAAAAATCATGGCAAGAAAAACATCAACGCCTATGCAAGTACTGTGACACAATGGAGTTTGAAGATGAAATCTTCAATTTTCTGCATAGGTGTCCCATTTATCAATTACTGAGAAATGACTTCTATGCAAGATTTAGTAGACACAATAAACAATTTATGTCACTAGATGCTAGTTCCAAAATGAAAATCCTCTTAGGAGAGGACACAAAGACAATTGAGCTAGCAGCTCAGTTTGTGTATATGTGCCACAAATTAAGGTTAGAAAGCACATACGCAAGAACAGATTCTCTCACCTCTCCACCACCTTAAATCCTATTCAATCCCATCTCATCTAGAACTATAATTTCTAATCTTTTTATTATTATTATTATTATTATTATTATTATTATTGTTATTTCATTTCTTATCATTTATTTTATTATTATTTTATTTATATTTATTTACTTTTTTTATTTGTTTATTCTTACTTATTTTCATGCTCTTTGTTTCCTCACTAACTTACTTATGATTTGTATGCTTTGACAACACAAGTGCTCTTGTCATGTCAATAAAGCTTTTTTTGAATTTGAATTTGAGACAGAGAGAGAGACGGAGAGACAGAGAGAGAGCAGACCCAGTAGCTGCATTCTAATCTAGAGCAGGATTGTCCCAGGTGTCTGAGAGGCTCCCACTGGGCCGTGGGCTGGTTAATTGGAGGAGACGCTTCCCACAGGACACACTGCTCAGGGAAAACAAAGCATGGCCCAGAGAGCCACCGCTGGGCTCTGCTGATGCCCGCTTACAGAGAGAGGTGCCCAGGGAACACAAAGCCACCGCTGGGCTCTGCTGATGCCCGCTTACAGAGAGAGATGGTGTCAGCACGGTCCAGACCGAATGAACCTGCCTGAATGAGGGCGGTTAGGTTGGGGAAAAAAGGAGAAAAGGCTTCGCTTTCAATAATCTTTTTATTGCACAGAGACACGCTTTTGCGTAGTGCCTTCTTCGATGTGCTGAAGAGAATGAATGTTGCACACCAATCTTAAATACCCACACACCCAAACACCTTTTCTCCTTTTCAGATTACGTCTAAGTTTGGCCCAACACAAAAAGACAAAAAAAGAGTCTGGGTGAAGCCTGCTCCTACCCTTGAATCCAGACAGAATGAATGGGGGGGTGGTGGTTGCTGGCCCTGACTGTCTGACAGAGCGCTCTGTATTCATTGTTGAAAAAGACCCTCATTTGTTAAAGATGTATAAATGTGATCAATGCTGTACTTCTCTCGATCTGTATGCCGTAGGTAGTCTAGTTTTGTTCTGCAAGTGATGGTTCAGTGTGCGTGCCTGTGACTGTTTGAGTTTTGGGGCTTTTTTTTTGTTTCTATTTCGATTTGTCTGGTTTAGTTCGGTTCAGATGCCTGACACTCTTGACGCCTGTTTGTGTGTTGCGGTGGCAGGGAGGGGAATCAAACAACAACAAGAGGGCGGTGTGTGTGATGGTGGTGCTGCTCTTCATCACCTTTAGCTTCGGCCCCGTCAGGTACCACTGCTCTCCTTTACCTGTCTGTCTGCCTGTGTGTGTGTGTGTGTCTGTCTGTCTGCCTGTGTGTATGTGTGTCTGTCTGCCTGCCTGCCTTTCTGTGTCTGTCTGTGTGTCTGTCTCTGTCTCTGTGTGTCTGTCTTTGTCTGTCTGTCTGTGTGTCTGTCTCTGTCTGTCTGTCTGTCTGTCTGCCTGTATGTGTGTCTGTCTCTGTCTGTGTGTCCCTGAATTCCACAAACATATTCTGACATTAACAAACGGTCAGGTTTTGCTCTCTTTGTCATGCAAGGTTCTCTGTGTTGCACATTTCTTGCTTGTGATTCCTTAAGGCCAGCCTCCTACTAACCCTTAAAGGTGTAGGTTTTTGAACATTCTAACATAAGATTCCGTTCCGCAACAATTGAAGGTTCTAAAATTCTATGTTGAATTCAATGAACCCATATATTTTTTAGAACGTTAATTTTCCAACATTCTTTAAGGGTTATCATCAGCTGCATCAGTACTCCAGATTAAAGAGTGACCCCAGAGTGTGTGTCGTCTCTCTCTCCCTCAGCATCACGGACAGGAAGTTGGAGTCGGCCTTGCAGGACAGCTTGTCCGCCCACACGGGGAGGCACCTGCTGGAGTTTGAGGACGAGCAGGAGCTCAACCAATCCCGCGTCAGCGTGAGGACGCCACCGGCCGAGGGGACACTCGCCGAAGAGGAAGGTGGTCAGGACAGGTGGGGGGCGGACACTGACCCCTACCAGTTCAGGTGCGCCAGTCTTCCAAACCCACCTGGTGGCATACGCAGTGTAGCCCACGGTGCTCATCACAGGTCTTATGGAAGGCTATTGTGTGGTGTCTGATTTTTGCATGATGCTAGGCGACAGTGAGTGCTTTGAAAGACACTGTGAATCATTTTATTTATTTATTTGTTGATTTACTTTCTTTCTCAACAATGTTGTTCCTGTGTGTGTGTGTGTGTGTGTGTGTTTAGGAACCTGAGTAGTGTGTTCAGCGACATGAAGGATTTGGTTCTGCAGGATATTGACCGCTACTTCAACTCTCCTGACTGTAGACAGTTCAACCGCTCCGAGTCCCTCAGGTACAAACACACAAGTACACACACGCACACATGCACACACCCACACACACAAGCAAGCAAACACACACTGCTGATGCTGATTTGTGTGTGTTCTGCTGCAGGCTTGCTGATGAGCTGCGAGGCTGGGTACATCGCCACCAGATCGACCGCACCAAATCTGGAGGGAAGCCCAAGATAGTCAAAAAGCCCAAAGTAGCACAGGTATGTATGCCAAACTCCCACACACCCACCCACTGCTTCAGCAGGATGTGGTCGTTCAAAAAGCCCCAAGTCGCACAGGTGTCGCATCAAACCACTGCACCGCACAGCCACCCGCTTCCTCAACAGGATGCCACCTTCTCACTTCTTCTGACACTCAACAACATTTACACTCCACCAGATGTGTAACCAGATTTACACTCCACCAGAGGTGTAAAAGTACGGCTACACAAAGTAAAAGTCCTGCCACGTTTTTGTTACAGCCATTTACTTAATCAGCTGATTCTAATTAGCAATTAGCACAGCTCTTTAGCCAGGTCCAGAGCCATAGAAAAAGAGAGTTGCGACACTCTTTGAAGTCGCCGACACGCGGTCACGTGGTTCACGTACGCTTCAACAGTTCCAAACAGCTCTTTGCGTGTCGTGTTATTTCAATCGGATAGACAACAGCGAGTGCGTTATTGAACGGGAAACATTACAACAAGCCAAAAACGAGTGTTATTACGTGTTCGCATGCTTACATTATAGTGTCAATTACATATTGCGAGTGTAATTGGTCTGCAACATCGATCTAAAACATGTTCTTTGGTAGTTCTAACATTGAACGTTTGTTTCCTTGCTGGACATGAGCTGTTATTGGATTCCTTCATTTGCCTGTATCACGCTACATATACTTTACTTACATTGTCAAAACGTAGGCTATGCATTTTGTATCCTTTTTGTGCGTGGACATTATATCCAGTGTCCTTTTCAGTTTGTTTGGTGAGATGAAGATGAAGGTGCCCCCCCCCCCACCCCACCCCAAATCTACCACACAACTTTGATCTTTGTAAGACTAGCAATAAACGTCTATCAAATATATAAATATATGAATAGCATATGAACATATGAATAGCATTCAGTAGCCTAACAGCTTAAATTTTAAAAGTTTGATCAATGCATTAAATCTGTTCAGATCTTTTAGAGAAATAGCATAAAGGTGGCCACCACACAGCCTTGCTAACATTTTAAGACTAGCCATAAACATGTCAAAAAAAACACATAGGCTAAATAAGAATCAACAACAACTTAAATGTGAAAGGTTTGATCAATACTGCAAGATAAGACACCCACTGTTTCAATTTCACACTTGTAACTCAATCAGCAATCAACTGTTTCAATAAAATACTTATAACTTGTATTTCAGCCGGCTGGTGAGACTACAGCATGAAGACTGATACATGTTAGGTTTTCAATAGATTTTTTATTAAGTTTTAAATGTGTGTTTAAAACAAGAACGGGAACAAATGCAAAAAAGACTGGAAGGAAGGTATGGTGACACTGCAACATAAAAAGGAGGTCTGACACTCATTTAGGTTTCCAAAAAATAAAAAGATTTCCGTTTCCAAAGTTTGAACAACAATTGTCTGTGAACTACACAAAAGACACAATGTGGAAGGAATGGATAGCTCTCCATATACTCTGTACACCTATAAGAGGGACATGGTAAAGAGGATGCAACATATTTGGAAGGTGTGGAAGATGCTGGATCAACACAACTCCCTTTGGGTAAGGGCCCCATTGTGTGGACCTCAAACATAAGAAATGATCTTATCTGACCATTCCACTCATATATCGCACACCCTTCTTGTCCTCTGCATCCTTGGTCCTGGATAAGCAGAACAGGCACAGTGGAGAATGGAGGGAGAGAACAGAGCAGGTAACACTCCGTGTATACTTGGGACAACACATTAAGTAAGTAGCAGAAACCTAAGCAAGAGGCCATCTCCAGCAAGAGTTTTACATAGGCTACCCATACACAGCCAACTATTTGCAAGGCTGGGGGTGCCACAAGTCCACACAAAAACTATAACAATAACAACATGAAGAATAATTTTGTTGGGGATTACTTTCAGAGTGACCTATGCCCTATTAACCTGACTACACTTTTCAGTTATCCAAAGAAAGACATTTTGTCCTACTTACAAAGATCACTACCTAATGAAAGGCAATGCCCTCTTGTCACGTCAGTCTCTTCCATGCAAACTTTGCTATGTATTTGACAAATTACTTGGCAGACAAAGCAATCAAAATTATTACACCAAGAACACCAACACGAAATGTAAAATTACTGAAAACTAAATGAACTGAAACCTGAAATCGATTATCAGTTGGAGCAAAAACTCCTACTGTAGGCTACTATACAGACGCCACACTCGCCTACCGCTTGTGCCACTGCACTGTCCCTTTGTTACAGTGATGGTGGCACAGGACTGGGCTGGCAAGGGAAGAGCCACGCACCAGTAACAACAACAATAACTTCTAATAGTCTAGGTTTTGCTCCTACTGCTTCCCCTGAAATTCATAACTGAAATCCCCTCGTTCTAGCCTGGCAGGCCATCCTATATCATTGAAATGTATAGTCTGGAATCGAGCCATTCACCTCGCTTAATCCAAGGGGCGGGCAGAGAATTGTCTTTCAAACTGCCTAGGCATGCAATAGGCCAGCCTTCTTGACCATATCCGTATCCGGGTCGGCAAAGCGGCAAATACATCCTTCTTGAAGGAATGACTTGAGTGCATTGTGTTGCTCAACTTTCAAAGAAAAGCACAAGTCCAACTCCTCCAAAGTTGGCGTAACGCCCGATTCAAACAACCCGGCTCTTAGATTTAAGCCATAGCCACCTTCCTTGTTGTTCACCGTTGCAGGACTGTCGTTATCCTGTTAAGCCCGCCTTAAGATTCTAACAAAATAGGCTGTGATTGGATAACATCCACGGTGTTAGCCAATACAAATTCCTATGGTTTGCTACTAGACGCACAGGCTGAGCAAATTAATTTGCCGCCTCTAGGGTGCGTCTAGATTTCTAGGCTACCCTCGTTCACGAGTCGTGGACACTAGCCTACTTCAGCCCACGGTTCAGTTCAATAACGCCATAAAACTCCCCATCTAGCAAGCTAATCTATATCAGGTTTAAAGACAATAATCACATTAATTTGCTCCATTTTTCACCCGAAAAGCGTTAATCACAAACCCATTGATAACCAGCACATCTGAATACCAGGAGTTACCATGCTGAATGAAATGTATTTTATCAAGATAAAGTTTGTGTTCCCCCTCATAGCATATATCGTTAACACTATGTATGCGAATGAGCTGACTAGCTAACGTAAGCTAACGCAATCAAGTTTGAAATATATAGTTCTAGCATTATAAAAATCTTTTGACAACCAACCTATAATCTAAAGTTGCCCTACTACAATAGGCCAACTAAATGTGTTTTGTCTGAAATTCATTATTGACATAGGAACATTATCTTTAAGCTAGCCTCTCTCCACATCAAGGTTTGCAGGCTAACTTTTAGCTTTGAAATTTCGGTCAACATTTAAGCATAAATATCAGTTAAACAAGCAGCACATAAACCTCAAAGAACAATACCAGTATCTACTAGTGCAGTTGGTATAGGAAATGCATATGCCAATTGAAAAAAAAGCGTCGTACCTTAGATCTACTTACCACTGACAATATCAGGCAGAAAGCAATGGAAGTGAATGGGGCTAAAGCCGTGAATGTAGATAGATAGATAGATAGATAGATAGATAGATAGATAGATAGATAGATAGATAGATAGATAGATACTTTATTGATCCTGAAGGGGAAATTCAAGAATGTCAAAATGTCAAAAAGTTAGGAACTTTTGAGCTCTGCATAACGCCAAAGTAGCCTGGAAAAGCGCCATTGTTTCCTATGGAAGTCTATGGGAGTTAATAGCCACTCTGTTTTCTTCCTCTCTGGCCAGGTAGAGTAGCCTGGCGAGAGCCAGACCCACATCAAAATGTAGGGTCTGGGCACTCCCGTTCGCAGTGCTCAGTCCGGGCGGGATAATCAGTTGTCTTTCAAATTCCCTCTGCACTTAATGGGACAGCGGCAGCGCTGAGTTCCATCGTTTCCCACCAGCGAGCTGCTGGTTGGCTAGTTCAAGCGTTTGCCAACTTAATAAAAGCTTAACTCGTGTCACACTGTTAAGCCAGCAGCAACATCCATCTTATTAGTTTTCAAGTAGCAGGGAATTCAAGCCAAACCGTTTGCAACTCTGCCATCAATCATTATGTTAAGCCCACCCTAACGACTCTATACCGCGATTTCATTGGCCTGATTAAGTTTCGATTTCTGGAGCTCACAAGCCAATGGAGAGTTGCTAGACTAGCCCTGGCAGCAAATGTAATTTGGGGCGCGTCTAGATTTCTAGGCTACAGGTAGAGCGGCTAATTAGCGAAATCACCTGTGCTTAGTGCACAGGTAGAACCAATACATGGCAGGAGTTTCACTTTTTACATCTCTGCACTCCACACATTTAGACCTACTGATTAACTAAACGCATAACGTAGCTCACCAAGGGCATCAGATTGCTAACATCACACACACATCAGATCACTCTAACGTCATCACACACACACAAATCAGATCACTCTAACGTCATCACACACACATCAGATCACTCTAACATCTCACATCACACAATCAGATCACTTTAACGTCATCACACACACACACACACACACATCAGATCACTCTAACATAATCACACACACACATCAGATCACTCTAACATCTCACATCTCACAATCAGATCACTTTAACGTCATCACACACACACATCAGATCACTCTAACATCATTACACACACACATCAGATCATTCTAACGTCATCACACACACACACACACACACACACACACATCAGATCACTCTAACATCATCACACACACACATCAGATCACTCTAACGTCATCACACACACATCAGATCACTCTAACATCTCCCATCACACAATCAGATCACTTTAACGTCATCACACACACACACATCAGATCACTCTAACATCATCACACACACACACATCAGATCACTCTAACATCATCACACACACACACACACACATCAGATCACTCTAACATCATCACACACACATCAGATCACTATAACGTCATCACACACACACACACACATCACACACACATCAGATCACACAATCAGATCACTATAATGTCATCACACACACATCACATCGCTCTAACATGTTACATCAGATCTGAACAGGTAGCCCAGTTTGACAGAGCACTGGCGGCAAGTGTTGCCCATAGACAGTAAGCCGTTTAGCCCCAGCAAGTGTTGCTCATAGACAGTAAGGCGTTTGGCCCCAGCAAGTGTTGCTCATAGACAGTAAGGCGTTTGGCCCCAGCAAGTGTTGCTCATAGACAGTAAGGTATTTGGCCCCAGCAGGACGTGTCCCTCCTTCGGCGTTGTTCCCAAGTTTTCATATTCGGGCCCGACACTGAAAATTTGTCGGCTATGACAAAATCGCGGAAAAATCGTCTGAAATGGTGTAATCTGTATAGGCCATCCGATGATTGGCTGAAATGGTGTAATCTGTATAGGCCATCCGATGATTGGCTGAAATGGTGTAATCTGTATAGGCCATCCGATGATTGGCTGAAATGGTGTTATAGGCCATCCGGCTGATTGCTGAAATGGTGTATCTGTATAGGCCATCCGATGATTGGCTGAAATTGTAATCTGTATAGAGCCATCGATGATTGGCTGAAATGAATTGTAATCTATATAGAGCCATCCGATGATTGGCTGAAATGGGTGTAATCTGTATAAAACCATCGATGATTGGCTGAAATGGTGTAATCTGTATAGGCCATCCGATGATTGGCTGAAATGGTGTAATCTGTAGCCATCCGATGATTGGCTGAAATGGTGTAATCTAATAGGCCATCCGATGATTGGCTGAAATAGTTAGCCAATCTGTATAGAGCCATCAGATGATTGGCTGAAATGGTGTAATCTGTATAGGCCATCCGATGATTGGCTGAAATGGTGTAATCTGTATAGGCCATCCGATGATTGGCTGAAATGGTGTAATCTGTATAGGCCATCCGATGATTGGCTGAAATGGTGTAATCTGTAATCTGTTGATGATTTTCCCTTCCTCTCCCCCCTCAGCAGAAAACTCAGCACAAGAAGACCAACTTCTCCCGATACCTTCCCATTCAGGCACACAGATCCATTGAGAGGTGACAAAAAACTACAATTCCCAGTTATATCCCAATAATTTAGCTTCAGATGGCCAGCTTCTCTATTGACTACTGATCTTTAACCTCTGACCTTGTGGCCCTGCCTTCACAGCCAGCTGCAGGTCTTCCCAGGTCCTGAGATTAGCTACAGCGAGTTCCTGGACGCCATCGACCGACGCGAGGACACCTTCTACGTGGTGTCCTTCAGACGGGTGAGGCGCTGAACTCTGACCCCACCCTTGCTGTCTTGTAGGACATTGTGTATAATAATCCCCACCCCTGCTGTCCCATTGGATGTTGTGTATGTTTATATCCACCCCTCCAGTCCCTGCTGTCCAATTGGATGTTATGTGCATCAATCCCGCCCCTCCCGTCCCATGCAATGTTGTGTGTTATGCCCCGCCCCTCCTTTCCCATTGGATGTTGTGTGTATCAATCCCGCCCCTCCTTTTCCATTTGATGTTGTGTGTATCAATCCCGCCCCCTCCGTTTCCATTGGATGTTGTGTGGATCAATCCCGCCCCTCCTTCTCCATTAGATGTTGTGTGTATTAACCCCACGCCTCCCTGTTTCACAGGATCACCTGCTGTTGCCCGCCATCAGTCACAATAAAACGTCGCGGCCCAAGATGTCTCTGGTCATGCCTGCCATGTCCGTCAACGGTGAGCTGCTTCTTCTGTTTGGTGGACACTTACAAATACAGATAAAGTGGATTCATTGTTTTACTGCATGGCTTTTTAAAATGTTTTTTTTAATGCTTGTTCCGCAAAGGTACGCAAAATTATTTATTATTTATTTATACGATTACTCAATTAATCAATGAAATAATCGCTAGAATACTTGATTCCAAAAAGAATCGATAGATGCAGCCCTAGTAGAGTTAGGGTTAATGTATGTTCCGTAGAGCTAGGGTTAATGTATGTTCCGTAGAGCTAGGGTTAATGAATGTTCCGTAGAGGTAGAGTTAATGTATGTTCCGTAGGGTTAGGGTTAATGAATGTTCCGTAGAGGTAGGGTTAATGTATGTTCCGTAGAGCTAGGGTTAATGAATGTTCCGTAGAGGTAGAGTTAATGTATGTTCCGTAGAGCTAGGGTTAATGTATGTTCCGTAGAGCTAGGGTTAATGTATGTTCCGTAGGGTTAGGGTTAATGAATGTTCCGTAGAGGTAGGGTTAATGAATGTTCCGTAGAGGTAGAGTTAATGTATGTTCCGTAGAGTTAGGGTTAATGAATGTTCCGTAGAGGTAGGGTTAATGTATGTTTCCTTCTTCCTTTCTCTTTCTTACTTCCTCTCTCTTTCTCTCTCTCTCTCTCTCTCTCTCTCTATCCCTCCATCCCTGCAGAGTCTCTGTATAACTCATCTGGAGGCTACGAGATGATGATGCAGGTGGACTGTGAGGTGATGGACACGCGCATCGTCCCCATCAAGGCCTCGGCCGTTCCCCCGTCCCTGCGCGACCCGCCCCGGCCTCCTCCCGCCCACCATCACCACGGCAACCACACCTCCCTCAAGGGCCGCCACCACGCCAACGGGGCTGCGTCGCCCCGGCAACCCTTACCTGTGAGGAGGAGGGGCTACCTCCTCAGCCAGGAGGGAGCAGAAGTGTGAGGAAGAGAGGGATGAGAAGTAAATGTGCAAGAGTGAAAAACAGAGTTTGTTTTGGCAACGCAGGATGGAAGGAAATCCTGTGGATATAAAAAGTGAAGGTTGCTCAAGACTTAAAAAGAAAAGTTTTTTTTTTTTTTTTTTTTTTTTTTTTCGTTGTTATTTTCCCCCAAAGCAAATAGCAGAGTACCAAGTGGTCGCCATTACCGATAGGCCTACATTCCACATTCACCTGAAAATCCAGAGTCAGGGTTTAGAGGCAGTAGCCCCAGTCACATGCAATCTGAAAGCAGGCCTTCGCCTATAATCTCCCCCTTCTGACCAAACACATACAACTCAACAGGGCACAGTCTCGTATATTATTTATTATAAAGTGCTTTAAATCTCCTCTTAAATATATGTATGCGTTAATTCCAGTCCCATCTTAGGCAGTGTGCTGCACTTCCAGACCTTGACAGCACAGTAGAGTGTGGCGTTTGGCCGTGCCGTAGGTGGCCGTCAGGGCAGGGTGGCGTTCGTGTCGGGGAGTGTAGTCCGAGCGCTCCTGTGGCAGGTGGCGTTTGTGTCGGGGGGCGTAGTCCTACGGCTCCTGTGTCAGGGTGGTGTTTGCATCGGGGAGCGTAGTCCCAGGGCTTCTGTGTAGCCTGTGTTTGTATAGTTGCTCTCAATACTGTGAGGTGTTTTGATTTTGTTTTTGTGTTTTGTTTTGTCTGTTTATGTTTCGATTCTTTTATACATGTATTTTGTTACTTTGTAAATGGCTTTTATATTTTTTTTGGGGGGTGGGGAGTATTTAATGTGACCATGTGCTTTAAGATAGTTGTATATATTGGTGATTTTTTGTTTTATTTTTTCTATTTTGTACATGATTCAGTTAAATTCTGATCTGTTGTGTTGTATTGCTCCTGTTCAGTCAGGCATGCAGGGGCTGACTGCCTGCACATATAGTACCTGCCCTATAAGACCGGAGGTCTCGGGCACCCTGCGGCACACATTCTGTGGTAAACTCTGCAAATTCAGGCAGAGACACACTGGCACACCGACATTTGCCAGTGTAACATTGATATCAACTTCTAACAAAAAGCATCAGATGTGGCATGACCTATATTCATTTGGAATGTACTACCATCACCAAGCAAGTCCAACCTGTAAGGAGATCAGGTTTGACATGTTGATTTTGGAGCAGGCATCGCAAGCGTCTGATCTGTGCCTGAGGATTTGTGCGTTCAGATCTTTAGTGTAGAAGGACGTTAGCATTTATAAAGCGTTGGACTCCGCCTGTAGGGCAGCATATGAATTAATCACTCAGCTCTGCTGCCAGATGCCTCAAATTTACCTTTATAATCATCTGATAATATAGTTACAAGAAGGTTTTTCTAGCACCTCTTATAACTCAGTGAGAATTATATGCATTTTTACAGCAACAAATTAAGCAAACAAAATATTTCAATTACAGAATTGAATTTCAATGAGGTACTCTGTAATGTTGCAAATATTATGTAAAATAAGAGTTTGTCATTTATAGTAATTCCACTCTGTTAATATCAGTTGTTTTTTTGTCCATTAGCTCTGTAACTCTCCTGTTTTTCTCCCTTGATTGCCATACTTTGACTAGATGTACGGGAGAACTGTAGGTTTGGTGAGTGCCAAACCACACAAGCAGACATGTGGGTGACCATTTCAGTGCCCCGTTGTGTTCTGTTCAGTCAGTTTTGTACTGTGTAAATGATTATCTACTTGTTATGAGGAAAGACAGAATGGCAGAATTTGTGGCTATAAAACTGTATTTTATTTTCACCCATGTGGGGTTGAAGTTTTTTGTTTTTGTTTGTTTGTATACGTGTGATTGAGAGATTGTGTGTTTCTGAGTGTGTGTGTATATGGGTAAGTGTGTACGTCCATATTTTGATTCTGTTCTAGCGTTTTGCTTGTTGGAGAAACGTATGACATTTTGAATCCTTAGTGAGTAGTTCATGAACGTAGACATTCCCTCCAAAATCCACTGACACACACACAAACACACCCTTCAAACAAATCATATGTGTCCTGATTGAGACTTAATGGGTTTTGTTGAAAGAGTTCTATAATATTATGTGTTCACTCATTTTCGCATGGAGTCCGAAGGTTTGTTAGAGAATTGTAAATATGTTCAGAACCCCTGTGTCATTTTTTTACAGAATTTTACTATTTAAAAGATTGCTTTTCATGAAGAGTCCAATTTAATTCTTTTTTTCTTTGATTGTACAAGACTTTTGAACTACTGCCTTTTCTCTTTGTAGAGGATAAAAATAAAGATTTAAATAAAATAACAAATATTTAAAAAGCTAACCGTGTGATTTTGAAAAGGAGAGTTGCCACAGCTTGCAAATCTCCAAGTTGACAAGTTCTTTGCAGCAGTAAGCTTTTTCATAATGAAAACCCCATAAAGTTATTTTGTGACATGTTTCAATTAATAGTATGTGACTACCTGTTTTGAAGTTGTGATTGTGTTCTTGGAACAGCAATGAAACCCACAAAGATGTCATCTGTCCATGTCCTCTAGTACTCTCAGCACCTGCCTGTTGATCAATACAGTAAGCGTGTGCTGTTTGTGAGTGCGGGGGAGACGGGCCCATGAGACAACATGGCAATGTCCATTTGTTTATGCAAATCCCACTTCTAGTCAACGGCTGGATGGTTTGAAATGGATGTAGTCCAGTGAAAATGTGACACTAATCTTGTGAAAGCTAGCTTTCCCTCTAGAAGTACAGATGTGTACGTTTATCGAAAGTTAGTGGGGTTTTTTTATTTGTGGTTTTAGGATGAGACTGATGTTTGCTCTTTCTGTTCTGTTCAAAGTAACTCTTAAAGTAATGTTGCTAGGCAATGTTCCTGAGTATTTTTTGCCTGACCCCCCCCACCCCCATTGACACTGAGCAACTTTTTCCAATAGGGAAATTTTCATGATTCAGTCGGAACACTTGGAACCGGTTTTGCGGTTGCCCATCGACATTGCTCAAAAAACTGTCTTGTGTATCATAAACTTTATGCTGCCTCTCCCACTTTTTCTACTGTGGTTTGGACAAGCCCTTTTGTAGTTACTAGAAAGGTTCAGAGGTTTTATATTCTACAAATGGTCTCCTTTTTTTATACTAGTCACTAGAAAGGTTCAGAGGTCTTATATTCTACAAAGGTCACATTTGTATCATGGACAAGTGAGTACCTTGACCCACACTTGTACCTTGTCACCTTTGGTCCCAATGCCCCACTGGTGACACACTGCACTGCAGGATTACTGTGACTTGTGCAGGTCTTGGAAGTCCGGGGAAGTATGGAATTATGAAGTACTGTTTTCCACCCCTGGAAAGTATGCAAATTTGTGTTTGTGAAGTAGAGTCAGGAAGTTTTGGTCATAGAAATATGTACACATTACACAAAAAAACTCACTATCGCAGAATATATCAAAGCTCACAGCCCCCAAGGGTCACCTTTTTTATGAAGGGCAACTGCATTGGAGGACAGGACCTACTATGCTACTCTCTCTCTCTTCCTGACACCTTTCCTTTCTTCCTCAGAGTGAGAACAATAGACGAGGTCACACTAGAGACTGCTGCCCTGTCTCATCTATGACTTTGTCACAGTATACCATAACTGACCAGGCTGACTGACCACAGGTTCACACTTCTCTACAATTTAGATTGTAAATATGTCATCCTCGCTCTGTCCCTCCAGATCTATACTCACACATGTTTACAGACTGACTTGCAGGACATGAGCTGACATCAGAGCCCTTCAGCAGCAAGACCAGCAGGACACTGTCTGACCGCTGCGTATGCACTACTGAAACATACTATACCTACTGCTCCATATACTATACCTACTGTAGCATACTATACCAGAGACTTTCTAATGAGGAGACACAGCACTCAAAAAATCCTCCATAGAAATGCATGGGGTTAGTTTGTAACGCCAATATGGCCGTTGTCTACATATATAATCCCACCCCTTCCTCGGCAAGACGTCGACATGTGAATACATTGAGCCAATCATGTGGTGTGATGTGAATACATTGAGCCAATCATATGGTGGGATGTGAAGACATCTTCCCAATCATGTGTTGTGAACTCGCCGCTGGAGCAAGATTGGTGTCTTGAAGCCTTGCGCACGCGCAGTTCGACCCAAAGACTGTGCCCGATGAGTGCCCATAAAACGTTGGTATATGGCCGCCGAGTGGAGGGACTTGCCTATTAAAAGGACTTTGACTATACCTACTACAGCATATACTACACCTACTGCTGCATATACTATACCTACTGCAGCATACTATACCTACTGCAGCATATGCTATACCTACTGCAGCATATACTATACCTACTGCAGCATATATACTATACCTACTGCAACATACTATACCTACTGCAACATACCTACTGCAGCGTATACTATTCCTACTGCTGCATACTATACCTACTGCAGCATATACTATACCTACTGCAACATACTATACCTACTGCAGCATACTATACCTACTGCAGCATATATACTATACCTACTGCAACATACTATACCTACTGCAGCATACTATACCTACTGCTGCATATACTATACCTACTGCAGCATATACTATATCTACTGCTGCATATACTATACCTACTGCAACATACTATACCTACTGCAGCATATATACTATACCTACTGCAGCATACTATACCTACTGCAACATACTATACCTACTGCAGCATACTATATCTACTGCAGCATATACTATACCTACTGCAGCATACTATACCTACTGCTGCATATACTATACCTACTGCTGCATATACTATACCTACTGCAGCATACTATACCTACTGCTCCATATACTATACCTACTGCAAGATATACTATACCAACTGCAATATATACTATACCTACTGCAAGATTTACTATACCTACTGCTGCATATACTATACCTACTGCAAGATATACCTACTGCTGCACATGAGACCATCAAGACACTGATTGACTGCTGCGGCCACCAAGGCCTAGAGCATCAGGGGATTTGCGGCAGCGACTGTAGGTCTGTCAGAGTCGCTGTGATGTTTACAGCTGCAGTAAATGACGCGAGCTCAGGAGGACAGGCGTGGGATGAGATGGGAGGGACAGATAAGAGAGCAGAGTTCAGCCTCATAAAGCCAGGACAGGCACATGAAAGGCCAACAGCACTCATTGTGTGTGTGTGTGTGTGTGTGTGTGTGTGTGTGTGTGTGTGTGTGTGTGTGTGTGTGTGTGTGTGAGTGTCTGTGTGTGTGTGTGTGTGTGTGTGTGTGTGTGTGTGTGTGTGTGTCTGTGTGTGTGTGTGTGTGTGTGTGTGAGTGTGTGTGCGTCTGTGTGTGTGTGCGTCTCTGTATGTGTGTGTGAGTGAGTGAGTGAGAGAGAGAGAGGGGGTTGGGGGGGGGTGTTGTACTGGTTTTGCCTTTCAGCACAGACTTCTCACAAGAGCACACAGCTGCTAGCCTGGCGAGCCAGACCCACATTAAAATGTAGGGTCTGGGCACTCACCGTTCGCAGTGCTCAGTCCGAGGGGCGGGATAATCAGTTGTCTTTCAAATTCACTCTGCACGCAATAGGGCCTTAATAGGATATTTGTTTTCAAGTAGCAGGGAATTCAAAATAAACCGCTGCAACTCTGCCATCAATCATTATGTTAAGCCCACCAAACGACTCTATACACGATTTCAATGCCTGATTAAGTTTCGATTTCTGGAGCTCACAGGCCAACGGAGAGTTGCTAGACTAGCCCTTGCAGCAAATGTAATTTGCTGCCGCTAGGGGCGCATCTAGATTTCTAGGCTACACAGCTGCTGCTTTGTAATGCAAAACTACGGTACCGATGAAGGAAAACACATTGGGATGACATGCAGTTGTCTGCCTGTCTGAGTGGGGTGGGGGGGATTTTAATAGTCACTGTGTGGGTTATTGAGTGGTCTCTGGCTAGAAGAAACCGAACCTGAAAGAAATCAATTGAACTGTTATACAGCTAAATCAAGTTACAATCAGTGTGCAATAGTGTGCAGTGGCACTGTTCACCAAGGTAATTGCTGGTGTGTGTGTAAGATGGAAACAAATCCATTACCGTTACTGAGAGGGGGGAAAAGGCATTGTAATGACAAAGAGGTTATATCTTAATACTTTTAGGTCAAATGCTTGAACGCTTATATGCTGAATTCAGTTAATTCATAACATTCATTATTCATTCTATTGTCTTACATATTTTCCCCATCTGTGAACAGAGGGTAATGTCAACAATAGTTTGTGAAATTGGTAAAAAAAAAAAAAGAAAAAAACTTTGATTATGAAGTCATGTATTCAATATGTCATGTGGGAGAGGAAGTATTCCCTTAATTTTTTTGAGCAGTGTACTAATCCTGCTTATAGGCCTATATGTTGACCACCAGCAAAATTGTCAGTGAAAGTTAGGCTAGTAGCCTATCTACAGGCTTACTGTACCAAATATTAACCGAACTGTGATTTCAACACTGAAGCACCTAAGCCCTATGTTACACTCATATACAGTTTCGTAATATCTGAAGACCATCATAATTTCCATAACTTAAAGCTAAGCCAAATTATTCAACAGGATATTGGTACAATTTATTCTGGTAAGACTGTGTTATGCGGATCCAGGCCAGCTTGTTTGGTGGATGCGGAACAGTGACTTTTTTTACCTGGGTTAGGCCTACTCTGCATTTTTTATGCTTAACTATTTCTTAAATATTTCAGATAATATTCACAAGCGACTTCAAAACCCTGCATCTCATTTCGTGGTGGGGCCTTCCAATCCAGGTACTCCTGCCAGGAGCTTACAGATCAGGCAGGAGCTTCTCTTTCAAGCCCATACAGGACAAGACCAATCCGGTTTACTGCAGCGAACAGAACCTTGGGCCACCAGGTAGCTGGTCATTACTTTTTTGCCAACAGGTCATTACTTTTTTGCCGTTGCAGAAATTAAGCTTAATCAATATTGCTGTTTCTCGACAACTCAAAAGTCGGATATTTCTGACTTGACCTGCCATGACCCGCATATGAACTTGACATCCCATTCTTAATCCATAGGGTTTAATATGACATCGGTCCACCCTTTGCAGCTATAGCAGCTTCTACTCTTCTGGGAAGGCTTTCCACAAGGTGTAGGAGTGTGTTTATGGGAATTTTGGACTATTCTTCCAGAAGCGCGTTGTGAGGTCACACACTGATGTTGGACGAGGAGACAGGCTCTTAGTCTCTGGTCTAATTCCTCTCAAAGGTGTTCTATTGAGCTGAGGTCAGGACTCTGTGCAGGCCAGTCAAGTTCACGATACTTGAGTTGCTGAAGTTTGTGCTATACTGTAAAGTTAGTTTGTTAACCTTACTTAACCTTAACCCAGCTATACTAAGACACACTCAGTCTAGACTAAATAACTGGGACTATGCAGGTGTGGGCTTGGGTAGTGCTTCAATGGGAGATCTCCTTCCTTGGAACATAATGTTGCTACTGGGAGCGATGATAGTGGAGCTTCCAGCAGCTGGACTGCAGTCCTTTGAATGCAATGTCAAACAAAACTCACTGCGATCATTAAAGATTAGATTAGGTTCCCTGAACTCCTGGCTAAATTCCCAATTTGGCTGACTCAATCTGGTCCCCTAATCACTCCCCAATGTAAAAAGCACATTAATCTTCCACCACAAGATGATGTGCCTTTTGGCACATAATGGCGGCCATGCATCACCATTATTGGTGGTGCTAAGTAAGGTTCTCTCTGGCTTTCAGAGTGCAGTTAAGCACTCTTGAAAATGTGTTATTGGTCTACCCACAGCATTAGTGTGTTTTGGAAAGTCATCTAGTCACTTGTAATGACCAAGTTAGGTAAAATAGGAATTCTCAGTAGTCTAAGTGTTAACAGTCTAAAAATAACAGGGATTTTCTGTGTATGTAGAGGTCATCAAATGATTTTAGTTGGTAGCCTGTAATCTTCCCTGCTGTCTTGACAACTCTCGTCAGCTTCTTTCTGTTGCATAAGGCAGATTCCTATACCAAACAGAAATATTAAAAACTACGACACTCTCTGTCAGGTTGAGATACATTTTTCAAGAATGTCAGAACTGACCCCAAACCCCTTCAGTTTCCTGGTTAAAAAGTTTGGGAATATCAAAGTTTATATGTAAACTCTGAGCAGTTTTCATGTGTCATGACAGTGTCATGACCATGCCTGTTCTCTATCGTCTCGAGACCATCTCTCCAGTCCTCGTATATATGGAATATGTAACGAGTGGAGAGATGGTCTCTTCACTCAGAGAACCAAGGTTACAACTTAACCCAACGATATCAAAGTTCATACTGAGCAGGTTCATACCTGATATCAAAGTAAGAACTTGTATGACCTCTGAACGTAGAGGTCTGTAACGCAGCTTAAGCTATTTGGCACAAGTGTGTAAGTGAGTAAAGGTTTTCCCCACAACTGTTCTTCATGTACTACAGGTCAACTCATGTGTCGGAGGAAGTGAACTGTGGAAGGACAGATGATCTCAGTCATTGTTCGATTTTGTGGAACAAGAAGCAACTGTTGTGTTGATTTCTGAAAAAGTGAAGCTGGCCATGGGCAATAATGAAACTTACATCTGCAGAATCTTAAATGGTAGAGTCAAAAGGTGAAAAACATTTAAATTCATTAAATTATTTGATAACACTTGACTGATTACATAAGAGTGACATGACACTGTCATGACACATGAACCCTAACCCTAACCTCTAACCTTAATCCTAAACCTAACCCTAACCCATAACTTGTTATGACAAAAAACGATTGACACTTAATAACAGAAGCGTTATATCATAAACGTTTATGACTTGTTTATGACACGTTCATGACAGTGTCATGACACTCTTATGTCGATACTGTCAAGTAAAGTGTAACCAATAATGTAATAAAAAGTCATTTTCATTTGTGTCAGATCCTACCTTGTGTCTCCTTCCTCTGCCTGTTTCTCAACAAGAGCCTTTTACTGGAGGCAAAGTGGTAGGAAGATCCATGCTGTGGAGATGTCGGCCTTCAGGCAATGCAAACAAGAAGATCCAGATTGAGTTATTGTTTAGATCAGCTGTTCCCACCCTTACGAATGTCACAGTCCAATTTGAAATCTGAAAATCGTCTGACCCTAACCCAAACCAAGTATTTCCTTACATAATTTGAATATCATTTGAATATAGATTGACTCTCTAGTACAGAGATCATCAGCCATCAGAACTCAAGGCTTTGAAGGAACACGTGGAAGTCCTGCTGGAAGGCCTGGACGATGTCACAAGGAAAGTGAGGCAGGCATTTGCCTGTTTGATCTGTCTGATGAATCCCTTTGAATGGTGTGGTGAACACTAATACAACTATTAGAATGATCAGAATTAGACTGGTTCAACAGTCTTGAAAAATATGTACTTAGACAATAAAGTGACAAATTCTGGAAACATGACTTCAGTGACATCATTCCATCAATGACTTGCATTACCTTTTACAGTTAGCATGGCCATCAATTTCAATACTATTTACTGCATGGTCATTTAGAATTAGTTTTACAATAATTTTACATATTAAGTTTTTTTGTTTTAACATATCCAATGTCTTTGCCCGTATTTTCCAAAGGCAAATAATGTTTTCATTATCTGATTGTCCCATTTGAAATTCTCAATTGTAAAATGAAATACCAATGACCAATTATAGGCTACACAACTGCTTTGCATTTTTATTTTTTTTGTTTTCATTATCATCCAGAGAGAGAGAGATAGAGACAGAGACAGAGCGTGTCTGCGTGCGCGCGCGCGCACTTGTTCAATAGCAGATACGAGTGGACGTTTGGTGGAGGACTGATGCGCGTCTGAATTATTTTTCAGAATGTTTCTCTTCTTCATGCGAAGACG
This sequence comes from Alosa alosa, assembly GCF_017589495.1. NCBI lineage: Eukaryota > Metazoa > Chordata > Actinopteri > Clupeiformes > Clupeidae > Alosa > Alosa alosa. The sequence goes on from NC_063208.1 coordinate 6,427,154, forward strand.
GCGTTGTTAGTAAACCACGATGGTGGCGTGTTTCTGTAGTGTAATTCGTCGCGTCAATCTCAGAGGAAGTTCAAGTTCTCACTGTTTCTGACTAGTTTGGAATATAGCCCTGTCGTAACGTAGCCTAGGTTGTTCCAAGCAGGAATCCGGAGCTGTTCTGAAATGGAGGAGAGTGGGGTCTCCCGAGCCGTGATCAACACGAGCAGCAACCCCTACCTGGAGTTCGACCATATATCCACCGTGTCAAGCATCCCTTGCGACAAACAGTTTATCAAGAGCGCAGCGGGACTGCTGGCTTGCGCAGAGGTGGTGGGTAGCCAACTTAACGTAAACGTAACTTTTTCCTCATCCTTACTGGCCATTCGCTATTATGCGCCAAACCTCATTTTCCTCCGACAAACTGTGAATGGTATATTTTTGGATGAACTACTTTTTCTCATTGTTTGCTTGGATTATTAGCCAGTTCACTTCCCTAATCTCTAATATGACATGGGCAAAGTGGTAGGCTATAACTATTAAATTAATTACGTTTTAACATTCAAAATGCAATATATTCACTGTTGAAAGGAATAGAGAAACTCTTTGCAACCATACACCTCCACACAGACCCTAGTGGTGCCTCTTATCTTCGGTTTGAGTGAGCTCTGGAATTTCGGTGAGAGAATGGCCCTTTGTCATCAAGCGCCATTAGGCCAGCTGGAGTGGCTGGTTGCTAGGATGTAACATGGGTGTAGTTAATGAAATGCATTTACTCTGTATCACGACTTCAAAGAGGTTAAACAATATTGCACATGGTTTGTTAGCTAAAATGTAATGGTATTTTGATATCGTTGTTGTTTGCTGCCAGGTTTTGTGAATAGCATGTCCATAGGCCTAAAGCTCAGCTATTCCTACAAATTAGTTGCCCATCAGACCACATCAGATCATTGATTATGCCTCCATAGGACATATTGTCATATTGTGTATAGTTTGTTTTGTTCTCAGTAGCCTATGATAACAATATTCAGATTTCCATGTGTTTGGAATGGGTAATCGACTGTTGGCTAATGCTTGTGCTCAAGAAAGTAGAATTATGGACTAGGTAACCTGTCACATTTCACGTCAACTGTCAGCCATTACAGATTAGCTGCAGTAGGCTACTGTACAAAACAATCAATTACTTTTAATCAGCAAATATGAATGTCACAGAATGGGGAAAAAAGACAGACCTAACTCAGTCAAGGAAACTGATACAGGTTTAAGATGACATGAGGATGTGTTGAAAAGGGCAGGTTAATATTTTCATTTAATGTGTGAACCATTCACTCATAATCAGAGATTTAAAAAAAAAATAAGTCTCTGTGACTCTAACTCAACTTTATCACAGAGCCCATGGAGACACACCACTGAGCTCAGAGAGTTCTGGTCTATTCATTAGAGGACAGCAAGTCATAAGACACACATTCTATCTGCTAAACAGCATGTTGGGGGCCAATATAATAGCCGATATGACAGACTCAAATTCTCCCAATGCATTTGCATGTGTTAGGTGGGACTTACTCAAATGGCCATTCAAAGCCAGCTGCATGCTTCCTTCTCCATTATGTTATCACAGTGCTCAATGGAGAGGGGAGAGACACTGAACACCCCCTGGGGCTCAAAGCTACATGTACCGAAGATGATAACTGTTTCCTTGTACAGTTATCACGGCTTACTCAAACACACACACACACACACACACACACACACACACACACACACACACACACACACACACACTTGCGTGCACACACACACAACTACGCACATGCATAGAAGTACAGAGCAGGGCTCCAGATGAACTCGTTGCACTGGTGCTCCTAACTTTTTCATCAAGGTGCACCTGCACATATTAGAATAGAAGTGCACATATTAGAATAGAAGTGCACCTGCACATATTAGAATAGAAGTGAACCTGCACATATCAGAATAGAAGTGCACCTGCACATATTAGAATAGAAGTGCACATATTAGAATAGAAGTGCACCTGCACATATTAGAATAGAAGTGCACATATTAGAATAGAAGTGCACATATTAGAATAGAAGTGCACCTGCACATATTAGAATAGAAGTGCACATATTAGAATAGAAGTGCACATATTAGAATAGAAGTGCACCTGCACATATTAGAATAGAAGTACACCTGCACATATCAGAATAGAAGTGCACCTGCACATATTAGAATAGAAGTGCACATTTTAGAATAGAAGTGCACATATTAGAATAGAAGTGCACCTGCACATATCAGAATCAGGTGTCGGGGTCAGAGCTACCAGAGGCAGTGCAGGTGCAGGTCGTCAAGGGAACAGGTGTGGTTCTAGAACTCTGGGGGAAAATAACATTTAAATAAATTGATTTTATCACACTGGTCGAGAAGGTTCTGTTTCCGGAGATATACACAATTTATTGATTTATTGATGTGTTTATGGGCATATTCGAGCATAGGCCTATAGGCTTCACACACGTCAATTATCATTATCACCTGGACTATCTAAACTCCATTATGGGAGCACATCGGTAGGGGAGACTGGGGTTGGTTGTCTATTTTTTTTTACTTTCATTTGAATCCTTAAAAAACTCTATCCTTAATAGATTCTCTTTCAGTGTGTAATGGAAGTCTAAAGTGCAACCCCATCAGGGGGTTGGTTGTCACATACTATAGGGTTGGTTGTCACATACTATAGGGTTGGTTGTCACATACTATAGGGTTGGTTGTCAATATGTTATTTTAATGGGGGGAAATAAAACAAAGTTGAGGCATTCTTAAAAATACATTTAAATGGTTTAATTTCACTGAAATGCAGCAACTAGCATTGCATATCCAGAGACAACATCCACAGGAAAAATCCAAGTGCAGTTCATCCTCGTGTAACATAATATTGATATAATAATATGTAAATTAATGAAAGTAAAACCTATGTAAATATTCTTGAAATATCAATCTGGCTGTGTGAAGGAGCAGCAGTACCACTGATGCCTGAGAAATACTGGGCCTGTGTTTGAATCCGTATTTCTTTGCATAAAAGCATTTCCTAAATGATAAGCCTACTGTAGGCCTACTCCCTTTATTTTACATTGTAATATAATATTACATGTGACAACCAACTTCGAAGACAGTGTGACAAGCAACCGCAACTGAGAAGTTAAGAATAACAACCACATGTTGTACTGTGGCTAAGAAAATATGTATCTGAATCATAGATTTCCCTTCATACATTTTAATGGTAAGAATGGTTTTGTTACAAAGCCACTGTGTACAAAACTAGAAGAGAAGATCTGATGAGTGTGACAACCAACCTGTGTGATAACCAACCCCTGTCTCCCCTGCAAAATTTCCGGAACCAAAATATTTACCTTATAACGCCATGTCCTACATATCTAGATCAAAACACAACCTCTGTACGGGGCAAATCCGTGTGGTATAACAACAGAAGACACATGACTAAAGTCAGAAGAAAGAAAAAAAAACATCATTGCTATTAGGCTACTATTACATTTTATGTGTGACATTTACTCTTCATTCATTCATTCATTCATTCATTCATTCTGGGTCATAGGCGAGTTTAGGCTATTTTTAGGGGTGCTCAAGTACCCCTCAATTTAATCTCATTACCCCTAAAAAAAAAAAAGTAATTGTGCATAGATTGACCCAAGGTGTGCTCAAGTTCTCTGACCTGTAATTAGTTTAGTTTAACATTTAAAATTTTAAACAATTTATCATGTCATTTCATATAAATGAAATACGTAGACCTATACTGCGACAAATATCTTAGCTCTAATTCCGCGAGACCGCAACCTTGGCGTCTACCGCTAATTTGCCATCACCAAAATGAATGTGCATGCAGATGGTGGAGCAGCGTTCTTGTCACCCTGCCCTGCCCTGCCACTCATTGGTGACAGGTAAACACACAGAGTGACCGAAGTCTCGGCATTGTTTTACTTAAATTGTTTTTACCTTAACTTGTGAGGACTTTTCTGATTATTTTATCTGCAAAATTGACCATATCAGATCCAATATCACATCCCAGGGTTGCACTTCTGTTACAACTCACAGTCCCACCAGCATCCTCCAGCATTTCACTCCTCTGTCTTAGGAATACCTCTGAGCTGTCTGAGACACCTTAAGCACACAGTGAAGCTGAAGCAGAAAATAAACACACAGTGAGGTGAAGGGTGAAGTGCACACTAACCCGGAGCAGTGAGCTGCCTTGCTACAGCGGCGCTCAGGGAGCAGTGAGGGGTTAGGTGCCTTGCTCAAGGGCACTTCAGCCGTGGATGTGGGCATGAGAGAGCAGTGCTCAACCACTTCCCCCGCCCACATTTTTCCTACTGGTCGAGGATCGAACTGGCAACCCTTCGGTTACAAGCCCGAAGCCCTAACCAGTAGGTCACGGCTGGATCCCCCACCCCTACAAAACACCTGAGAAATGCCCTGGGCCCTTGGTCGTCAAGTCAAGAGTGAGGTCAGAAACCTAGGTGTACTTTTCAATAGCTCTCGTAATTTTGATAAACAAGTCAGCTCTGTTGTTAAAGGTAGTTTTTATCAGCTTAGAACAGTAGCTAAGCTGAAGTAATAAAGTTAAAAAATTAGGAAAAATCTAACCTTTAAGGACACCAATTTTCTATGTGAATGAATAATGTATCGTAAATAAATGTTCTTCCTATTAAAATAGCCCCACATCATCACATACCCTTCACCATTTTTCACGATTGGCATGGGGTACTTTCCATTAGATCATCTCTCAATGTAAATCAAACCTGTTATTGGGCTAACTAAAATAAAACCATGTCAATCTCTAGGTATGGTGAAGGGTATGTGATGATGTGGGGCTATTTTAATTCCAAAGGCCAAGGGAACTTTATCAGGATGCATAGCATGTTGGACCCATGAAATAACATGGCCTTAAAAAAAATCTGCCTGCCTCTATAGGAATTTAACATAGGGGTATGTATACTTATGACCCCCTGTATTTTAAGAAAGAACATTTATTTATTTACGATACATTATTCATTCACAAAGAAAATTGGTGTCTTTAAAGGTTGGATTTTCGTAATTTTTTTAATTTAGATTATTTTTTTATTTTTTTAATGTATGAAATACAAACATAGGATATGAAGCCACCTTTTCACTGAGTGTGTTGGGGGGAGTCTATGTTGTGTAATGTCTATGATCTTCAATGGTGTGGTGGTGGGCTCCCAAATCAAATCAAGAAATTCAAAATTATCGATATCAAAACAATGTGACACACTAAAATTCTTATTATGTATTTTTCATTGACTATGGCTCCTGATAGATAGATAGATAGATAGATAGATAGAGAGATAGACAGATAGATAGCCAACAGAACATCTATGATTCTGTAAATAACTATTATTGTATTGGATTTGAGTTGTATACCCATACTGTTATATTTTATTCACCTGGTTTAACAACTACCACATGTTTATATAGCCTATGTGGTCTAGGGCCTAGGCTATGGGCCCCGTGTGTCTGCCAAGGGGCCTGCACTAAAAGATTGTGCTGATACCTTTTGCGGCCATTTTTTGTTGCCCCCCAAATAAGTCAAATGCGCATCAACCCAGCTGTTTAACTAATTTTATACAAAGCCTGTTGCTGATAGTCACTCAGACTGGAATCTGGAGTCCAGACTTATTGTAAACACACACACATACAGACACACACACATGCATCGGTGTGAGACTGATGTCCTACACAGGTCCTATCTCTGTTGGTGTTCAGATTGCCAGTATACACACACACACACACACACACACCTGTGTAATAAAAATTGGTGTGTCCTTCACAGGTGCTTGGCCTTCTGGTGTGTGGACTGATCGCCAATATACACACACACACACACACACACACACACACACACACACACACACACACACACACACACCTGTGTAATAAAAATCGGTGTGTCCTTTACAGGTGCTTGGTCTGCTGGTGTGTGGACTGATCGCCGGCACCGACTACTTCCGCATGTCGCCCTTCGGCTGGGTGATGTTCGTGGCTGTGTTCTACTGGGTACTCACTCTCTTCCTCCTCATCCTCTTCCTCACCCAGGCCCACTCCAGAATCCCGCAGGTGCCCTGGAGCACGGTGGTGCGTACACGCTGTGGTGCCTAGCAACGCCATCACAGCCTCACGTGTGTGTGTCACATGACGAACTGTAGCCAAACATATAGTAAATTATTAAAGGTGCTTTAAGCGATGCCACACGTTTTTTAGGCTAAAACATTTTATGTCACATACTGCCAACATCACCTAACCAACCACTAGCTATCTGTGTCCTGAATATGTCCTGGCAACAAAAACAACCTGGGCAAACCTAGCCCATAAAAACATAACAAACTGTTCCAGCAAATCACAGAAGAGATGCATGTTTAGAAGAGTTTCAATTGCACGGGAGAAGCACGGGAGGGAGGGGGAGGAAGTAGCGAGCTAGCTCTTTGTTTTATTTGAAAGTCAACAGAAGTGACGTTGCCCAGCTTCGCTTAGAGCAGTGTTTTTCAACCTTTTTTGTGCCACGGCACACTTTTGACACTTAAAATGTCCCACGGCACACTAACATCCTGTGTGAAGAAAAAATAAACATACCATAGCCTAAAATTTCAAATAATACACAGATATGGCCTTATTATGGCTTCTATGCAAGACCTGCTCAATCAAACAAGTGCCCTCTGTTTCATTTGTAGGTATCTAATTTAATTGTTGTTATGAACTGGATATGTGATGATTCTGTGAATACTGGATATGGGGCCCCTGTTGTACAATGCCTGCATACCACAAATAGGGCAATCATACAATCAATGAGAGCATGTGGTTATAAATTCTTTGATGCAAGAGTTGCTTCTTTTCTGGACCAGTGAGTGACATGTGAGTCTTTCTATGTATGGTATAACTAAAGTGTGACTTTTCTGACATCATAATGTTCTTGCAGTAATGCTCACAGACTTGGTCTCCTAGCGATGAAATTGGAAGATATTTTAAATCTGTTCTGTCTGTATGTACTGTATGCGGAAGGGAGAATTTGTTTTAGTGTCTTGTTTTAGAAGAACTTGTAGTGAGTGGCAGTTTGCCAAGAACTTGCTTTCACCATAAATGGCTCTGGATGACTCTTGCTGCGTTTCCCAGGTGCTGATTTTCAACACCAGTGCCACGTTACTCTACCTTGTGGCAGCGGTTGTCGAGGCAACGCTGGTGGATCATGGGGTGAAAGGGCACCACAACTACAACAGCTGGGCCGCATCCACGGTGAGCTTGACAAGACGCTAACCAAAATAACAACTCCGTCCGAAATTTATACACTGCAAAAAATGATCTTACCAAGTGTTATAATCTTTTATTAAGATGAAAAATCTAGTTAGTACTGTTTTTAGTATAAATATACTTACTTTGAGCTTTTTTGTAAGATTATTTAACTTAAAATAAGTCAAAATCTTCTTAAATTAAGACATAAAAAAGTAAATGTATCTGCCAGTGGAGTAAGTAAATTTACCTTAAATTGTCTTAAATCTTCAATCTTATCTTAACCCATTTACTCCTAAAATGCCTGCTAAAAACGCCTATAGAATCCTATGGCATTCTAGACTAAATAACCTTATTTCCTGAGGGTTTTCTGAAAACATACTAAAAATTGTCAATGTCTACCAAAATGTAATATCTAAGCTTCTGTAGCACCTAGAAACATGAAATAAAAGCATGCTGCGCTACGCAGCAACCAGCGGGAGAGTCAATGTTGCGCTATGCAGCATCTGGCGGGAGATAGAATGTTGCGTCATGCAGCATCCAGCGCGAATGGGTTAAATTAAGATAAAATTACTTACTCCACTCACTGGCAGATAAATTTTGCTTTTATGTCTTAATTTAAGAAGAAGAAACAGCAAATGTATGTATTTACCTTTTTGTTGCAATCATGTCAAAAATTAATGCACCATTTCCCTTTCTCCCCTGCTATGTGTGGGTGTTGTCTCTGTGCAGTTCTTCGCCTTCCTCGTGTCTCTGAGCTACGGTGGCAGTGCCTACCTCGGCTTCAAGGCCTGGAGAGACAGAGGGGAGGAGTAAGGGGTTAAGACAGACTGCCTTCAAATGAAACCACTTCAAATCAGTACAACGCAGCTTCAACCGGGGAACAGAACAATGAATTTTGGAAAACTGGAATGTCCTGGTGACGACCATTGTTGGCTCACGAATAAAGTGGATATTCAGTGTGTTTGATGTTTTCCTATCTAGAATGGGTTCTCAGGCCAGACCTGCTGAGCTGAGTATGGGGTGAAGTGTGTGTGTGTGTGTGTGGAATCTAGAGGATGGAGCTAGCTGAAGAAGAAGTGTGTGGGGCAGGGTATGAGTGTTTGTTAGTGTTGCTGAAAGACGGTACAGGCTCTTAATTTAACCTACACTGGCTAAATACATATAATGATTAAAAATGTTAGGTCTTTTTTGTGTGTAGAATGCATTTTTTTGTATGCTTATTTGTTTACTGTATTTTTTTTAATGTTTGGATCCTATTATGGATATTGAAGTGACTCCACCAGACTGCAGTGGTAGCCTAAAATACATTTTAAAGAAAGCATCCTCAGCTCAGTGAGAGTTTGTGGGTCTTAAATCAGATGAACCATGAAGCATAGACTCTGGCATAAAGGTACAGATTAGGCGGTGTTTGATATTATAGTATGATAAACGTCATGTGTTTAAAAACGCTATAAATGAAAATCTTTGGCTTCACAATGAAAATAAAAAAATATTAAATAAAACATAAAATTATTATTTGTAATATTAAATGATTAATTAAAACTTAAAAAAACAAACTTAACTCATTTGAATCTGTAAATAATTTCGATATGCTTAATCATTTATTGAATGATATATTTATTTAATGACGGCAGGTATGCACCATGAAATAAATAAACTAAAGTTGGTGAACGACTGATTGGTTACTCTACCTATCAACGATTAGTGCAAATTTGCCTCTCATGATTTGGGCAGGGCCTATCTACCATCTTTTGATGTGGTTCAGAGCCCGTCTACGGTTCTCTGTGTGGTTGCAATGCATGGCCGTAAATGGAGCCGTGCATTATTTTACGACCCTGTCGAATCCGATCTGAATTGGGAACATAGACTGTAGACTATGGTTGGGAAACAGTCTGGCGCCACCTAGTGAGAGTACACTGCTCGTGCACAACACCACCATGACTGTAAGATTACAATCCATTGCATTGCTTTAGATTATGGTTATACTTAATTACATCCAATAATGTAACAGCCTTCACAGCGACAGTGCTCCACTATATATATATATATATATATAAATCGGTTCCAATTATTTTCAGTTATCAATGTCTACATTTCTAACAATACCCAAAATGTGAAGGCTATTGCCATTGTATGTGTCCACTCAAATGCCTGTGCTGAGAAATTAAAAGTATGTGTCAATCAACCACATCAAGAGTCAGAGCTCAAATGCTCTAGACCAGGCAGGTGAGTGCAGTGTGGTCTAGGCCAGGCAGGTGAGTGCAGTGTGAATGTCTACCTTGTAAATTATTCAAGGTATCTTGTGAATAAATGAGGACTTGGAGGCACCAGAATAACAATAAATGATGTGTGTGTGTGACAGAGAGAGAAAGAGAGAGAGCTAGGTTAAAATATACTTCTTAGTTAATACTAAAATGGCAGTTCATCTTAATTATGAGATCAAATCTAGCCAATCAGCACACTGCTTTATAAGCATGGAAGGGCTGGGTATACTTACACTAAGAAAGCCCGGCAAACCACAGTCTACCTTTACAATGAAAGGAGGGCAAGGACCCAGAGATAAATATAAACATTTTATTATCAATGAAACAAGGACATGGACCCAGAGAGAAATATAAACATTTTATTATCTGAGAAGCTCCATCATTGAGTTACTTTCAGACAAAAGGCAAAAAGAACAAAACAAAAAAAACTTTAGTACAATAATATGTACAATTCACAAGAGCATTTTTCCACATTTCTGTAAACAAAAATTTGGAGCCATGATTGTTACATTTCCACATTGTGAATTAAAAAAAAAAAAAAAAAAAAAAACACCCCTGTACTTTACCAAATACATACTTTATGGAGACGAAGCTAACCAATAATCAAATGAAGCAATTTATTTTCCCATTTCGTGAAGATCATACAGTACCACAGTGATTCGTCCAATCTACCCATTAAATAATCGCAATCATATAAACAAACACACGCACAGACAGCCCAATCATAAGAAGACAGTAACATGATACGATCAAAAATCATGTAAAGATGGGCGAACCAATACAATTTGCAGAAAGGAGAACTGGAGAGAGCTTTGCGAGGGGTGAGATACTTGGCTGTCACTCCACTGCATCCCCTGTCACGCTGGTCTGAAGTTGTTCTTGGAGGAAAATAAAACATGTGCTTTGATTTTTTTTTACATTTAAAAAAAAAAAACAAAAAACATTAATACTGCAATGGAACCTTCCTCTCCCTCGTTCCTAATACCACAGTTTGTATAGCATACATTAAAAAAAGTCATCGTACAACACCTGCTCTCTTCACTGTCTCATTCTGCAAGTATACCAGTCGGAGCACAGCGGAGAGCTATCACAGTTACTTACTGGATCAAAATAAAGAGATATTGCTTCTTCGGCATCTTGGAAACAAAATGCTGTCATGAACAAAGCTTTTTTTCCTTTGTTTTAAACATTTCGGTAATTTTGGTGGATTTGTACCAACAGATACGGTCAATAGTGGTAAAAATATGACTGCACAATCATATCGAGGATTTGGGGGCTAGGCCAGAAGTTAGGTAAACACATAGTGCTGGCTTAGGTTTAAGCCTAGTGCATCATGGGTAATTTTTGATTGACCCATTTTCCATTGCTTCATCAAACATGCTGTGCTGTGCTTCTCTTAAATAAAGCATTATTTTAAGAAAAAAAATAAAAATAAAAAGCCGACGCGTTTTTGTTCAGCAAAGCCAACCAACAAAGGGGGGTATTTCCAAGATTTGCGGTTTTGTGGTTTTACTCACTAAGCCAGATAAGTTAACTACTTACTCCGATAAGGTGGCTACTAACCCGGAGTTAATTTATCTGGGTTAGTCACTAAACAACGTTCATTTTAGAAAATATCCCGCCTGAACAAGTACAGTACACCCATGGCAACATAGTCTTACAGTACACTCAAACACAAAATCATGCATGCACATACACACACACACACACACACACACAGACAAAACGACACTTAAAAAAAGAAAAGAAAAGAAATCACACTTTAAACAGTCCGGAGTACAGGCCACAATACCTAACCAGTTGATGGGGGACTCTATTAAGAGATCTTAAATAAATTGCGACACCAATAAAAGAAAAAAAATACATTTACCGTGACTGAAGTGGGGACTCTTTAGAAAATAATTAATTTGAAAAATACTTTATCTTCATTTAAAACAGTTTTAGTGATTCACATCCCATCAACAAATAATGAACAATTAAAAACAGAGAACTCTCTCTAAGGTGCCACAGGTATGGCTGAATGCCACCAGGGGGCACCACACAGAGCAGCTTTCCCCTCTCGCCTCCTCTTCTTCTTCTTCTTGCATAACCAGAAAAGGGCTTATTTGGGGGATTGGGGGGGTGTAAGTGCAGACTTGGGGTGGGGGAAAATGTGACGGAGGAGTGTCATGTTGGATCAACCAAGAAGGCAGAGTTGTCTCTCAAAACAGACGAGATTGGTTACCAAGAAGATGGGGGGAGAGGGTGTCCCCCGTGTAACATCACCACAGGTCAAAGTTCACAGGTCAGGGGCCAGATGGACGCTGATGCTCGGGGACGGCTGCTTGTGGTGGAGGGCAGGGCTGAGGCGGTCGCCACTGGACACCATGTAGCTCAGCCCGTCCTCTTGCAGGCTGCAGGCAGAGTAGCGGTTGACCTCGAGGGAGTGGTTGGAGCCGGGCGTGGGGCTCGGGGCGCGGTGGTGACCCTGGCCGCCGGTGGCGATGGCGAGCGCGTTGCTCACCTGCTCGAAGGGCGCGAGAAGACGGCGCTGGCCGTGCGCGAGAGCTCAGCGTGGTCGACCTGGGCACCGACTGGCTGGACGTGAGGGTCAGGCGTTTGAGTGACAGCTGCTCCGTGTTCTCGCTCATGGCGCGGCCCATGAGCCCCTAGCTTCCAGATCTGGGGCTGGGGCCTCCTTTCTCCCCTCCTTCTCCCTCTCCTTCTCCTCTCCCTCTCCTTCTCCCTCTCCTTCTCCTTGTCTTTGGACTTGCCCCCCAGGAGTCGCCTCTGGCCCTTGCCCGTCGGTTTGCCCGCGGCGGCGGTGGGGGGCACAGGGCTGCTGGCGCCGCAGCTGTTGCTGATCACCACGGTGGGGGGGCTGCTGCCGCCATCGGGCACTGCGCGCGGGTAGAAGCCCTCGTCCTCCTCGGCGATCTCCATCAACTCGTCCGGGGAACCCAGATCCACTGCGTCTGTGGGGTGGGGGGGGGCGGACATATAGTCAAGTAGGGTCTCAGTGGAGCTCAGTGGAACATTTCTACTGCCTTTAAGAATTACAATTCTATTAATAGAATAGACTAATATTACGCCTCACTTAAATAGAAGTGTAGTGTAAATTTACAAAAATAAATGCCCACAGAGTCTAGCATGTATTATATTCTCTGTGCATTCTATATTCTATATATATTCTGCGTTCATACACACATTGGAGCTTTATGTGTACATTTATTACATTTATCAAATACTCATTCCATACTTCACTTCACTTAAGTACATCCCAAAATACTCCCAAGACCTTATCGTATATCTAGTATTTTTCTATCAAATGCAATATTACATTCACACACATTGAGCATTACATGTAAATAGCTGAACTGTATTACTTAAGCCCTCCTTACACCTTTGACAAGATTTGGGAAAGATTCTTGAAAGATTATAGTCTTTTGCTTTTGCTGTAGTCTTTTAAAGCTTGAATGAGGGGCTTTAGTTAAAAGACCCCAATATTTCAAGAATATTTCCCAAATCTTGTCAAGTCTTCTGATGGATGGGTAGCATTAATACACCCCTCAAAGCTCTGAACTTAGGACATATAAGTCACTGTCTCCCCCTACAGGCAGCAACAGGAATTACACAACACCAAGGGAGAGAGGAAGGATGTCGACGCCATTAGTATAATGATATCTCAGCCACAAGACCAAAAGCATAATATCTTAAGCCACACACCAATCGAAAGCACTGTATCTCAGGCACAAAATACCAGAAGCATCTTAATCTGAGAGACGTTACTAAGCACTGCATATTATGGGCTGACCGGCAGTTCTTTTCAGCGTGTCTTCGTCTCAGGGTACTTTCAGATATTTTGGATATGTCGGATGTGACCTTCAAGGCATTTCCTGAATTAACGGGACTTTGAGGCCACGCATTCAAAATGGGGGCCCATCCAATTACCCTCAACAAAAGAGCCAAAGAGGTGCCGGTGGGCCCTTTCTAGCTAATCAGCACAGAAGTCTGCTCCAAATGGCAGCCCAGAAGTTACACAGTGTTAGTGGTAGAGGGCGAGAGCGTGGAGAACTCTGCAATTCAAGCAGGCTGAAAAAAACGTAATCGAAAGGGCAGAGCTTTCTAATAGAGACCTTGTGTTATGGAAGAGTATGAGTATGTTTTGAGTGTGTGTGTGTGTATGTGTAAGAGAGATAAAGAGAGAAAAGAGTGGAGGTTAGAGCTCACTCAGCACACACACACACACACACACACACACACACATCTCCGCAGAGCTTAGCAGGCTGTGAAGTTCGAATGTGTGGCAAATAGCAATTAAAAAGAAGCTTTTGTCGAGAAACAGGGACGAAGTGCGGAAATGACATTAGAAGAGAGGAGCAAGTTAGAAAGGAATTGTGGCGTAATATTCAGGAAAAGTTTTCTCAAGGACATGCAGTTGAGAGGGCACCCTGAGACACACACACAGGCACCCCTGGACTCTGACCGTATGACAGGACATTGTCTTGTTCTGTAGGAAACGTCATCTCTACCAAGTTTGCAAAACATGTTTTGCGAGTTTCTGAGATGTTTGCTAAAGTAAACGCAAATGTGGAGTTCTGCAACAACGAATGTGTCATGCAGTGTTGATCTTCAAGTTCAGTCAATTAACCAATCCTGCTTGACTAGCCAAACATGGCGTCTTAAGCTTTGCACTGCAGCTATAAAGACAAGAACCTTTAGCAAGAGCGTACAGGACCCAAATTATACAGAAGCTTAGCTTTACCCAATTACAGAAACATTTATTGGGCAATCGGCTACATCTGAAGTAAAGCCAAAAACACATGCCAAGTTAATTTTTGACTTTGATTGTTGATTTAAAAAATTAGTTGTTCGCAAAAACAAAAATGACCTAGCTATTTAAACTACTTAAAACTATTGAACTATTAAATTAAATTAACTACAGAACTATTTAAATCTGAATGAACAAGAAGGCAGATGGTGGTGGAAGAAAAGTTTTGATTTTTGTGTTTTTTTTTGGCAACTCGATGACTCCAGGAGTGCTTTGCTGTGCGCCCGGTCAGCACCACCGCGCTGCCCTTGTGGAAAGTGAGTACGGGGGTGCAAGAGGTCAAGAGGTCGTGGTAACGCAGGTAAACGCAAGAGGTTGCTGGTTGGTTGGTTGGTTGGTCGCGCGGGCGGGCTGGCTCGCTCCCCACACTCACACTGTACCTCTGGGCTCTCCGAGGGAAGAGGGCCGGGGGTAGTGCTTGCTGGTGGAAGGCTGTGCGGAGACAGGTAGGCAGGAAGGCAGAGGGGAGAGGACCGGGCAGGACTGGGCAGGGTGCGCGCTTGGCTGGGCTGTGCCATCCTGAGGGGAGGGGAGGGGGGGGGGGGGGGGGAGCCCTTTTAGAAGTGGACCCTTCCCGGGGCGTCCCCCACCATCCTCCAGGTGCCTCCGCACAGACTTCTGCCGCCTGACCCCGGGCTGACCCCGCAGGTCGACGCCCACCTCGGCCGTGCCCCCCAGCGCCTCTCCCTCCGAGCGGCTCCGCAGGGCCTCGCCGTTGGCCACCCCCAGGCCGCCGGCGCCGGCCACGCGCTCACCCCCCACCCCCGTGATGCTGATCTCAGGGATGGGGCCGGATGGACTCAGCTCCGCCCCGCCGTCTACATTGTTCTCCTCAGTCTCTGGATGCAGGATGGAGAAAGTGGAGACAGACACACACACACACACACGCACACACACACACCCACACACATACACACGAGCGCACGAACCATGCATGCACGCACGCACGCACCCACCACACACACACACATGCACACACACACACACACGAGCGCACAAACCATGCATGCACGCACGCACGCACCCACCACACACACACACGGCACACGCACCCACCACACACACACACACACACACGGCACACGCACACGCACACACACACACACACAAAGACATGCATGCATGTATACAAGCACATAGACACGCACACACACACACACAAAGACATGCATGCATGTATACAAGCACATAGACACGCACACACACACACACAAAACAAACATATACAGTACATACATACATACACACACAAGCACACACACAGAAAGACACAGAAGACATAAACACATGCATGAATATACAACAATGGCAAATTATACATGATAATTCAACTTAAGAAAACACACAAAAGCAACATAAACATAATAAATATAAGTACAAAGGCAACATAAATGTAAAACATGTGTACGAAGGCAACATTAATACAGCACTATAAAAACAGAAAACAGGAAATCAGATGAGTGATGAGAATGACACTGGGTAATAATGAACTATGAAATGACACCAAAGTCTGAATGAACGACATGAAAGCCTGAGGTCAATATAATTACCATCCAGTGACTGTTCGCCATTCACTGTGTACCATACATATATGGTTGTTAGTCAAATGCCCATGCAGTCTGCGCAAAAACGTTTCTAATTTGCTTTAAGGACAGCGTTAGTCACCGCGTAGTCTAAAGTGCTTCAAAAGAAAATCTTTTAATGTGTATGAGCGCTTTCCTTTTAGGCCTTCATTAATTAAATCAAAGGGTAGGCATCTGAAAAGGTCAGGCTCAAAACTGTACAGGAAGGGATGGGAGGGGGGGGTTAATAGGCCATGGATGAGATGTCTCGCTCAGAGACACAAAGAAGAAAGCAAGGACAAAAACAGGGGGGTTCTAGAATGCTGGGCGTCCATTTTCTGCTCGGCTGAGTGGCAGTGAGGCGGACGACCTGACCTGACCAGGACAGGACTTCCGACTGACCCAACGAATGAATGGATGAATTGAGAGATTATAACGAAAGTATACAAGAGTGAAAAAATGAACGTGGGCTTGAGATGATGCTGATGAGAAGATCTCACCTCATATAAACAAACACTTTCACAAGGGTAACAGTCCTGCAAACACGGCAAACAAACAAAAATGGGAGCTACTTTTTTAAGGTTGTTTCTCTGACGGGACATTCTAAACTGCTAATGAACCGCAGAGGTGTGGAGTCTTCGTGTTCTGGAGATCCAAGAGCGATAGTTGTCGAGAGGTTGCCCGGCAACTCTCTGGGAACTACTCTTAAAATAGTTGTTTTGATGGGAAGCCCTAAACCGACTGCTAACGGGCCTCGCGTTGGGTGGGTGGAGTCCTCGTGTTCTGGAGGTCCGAAAAGCTAGCTGTGGAGAGGGGCCTTGGCGGCCACCCCCCCTCCCCACCGGACCCTCACCGTGTCTCTTCCAGCGGTGCCCGCGGATGGACAGGCTGGTGACGGCGTTGCGGGAAATGCGCGGAGCGGTCGGCGTGATCTCCACCTGGATGCTGCGCATGCCCTCCTTGCTGGACTTGAGCGCGGCGCCCGTCATGGTCGACTTGATGGCGTGGCCCACCTGACGAAGAGGAGGAAGGAGAGGAAGGAGGAGGAAGAACACAAGACATGGAGATGAGGGGCGTGTGGAGAAAACAGTCCAGTACATAGGATATATACATCTACACATTCCCCTCACTGCAGTACAGCATATAGGATATATACATCTACACATTCCCCTCACTGCAGTCCAGTACATAGGACATTCATTCATTCATTCCTCTCACTGCAGTCCAGTACATAGGACATTCATTCATTCATTCATTCCTCTCACTGCAATACAGCATATAGGATATATACATCTACACATTCCCCCCACTGCAGTACAGTATATAGGATATATACATCTACACATTCCTCTCACTGCAGTACAGTATATAGGACATATACATCTACACATTCCTCTCACTGCAGTACAGTTCATAGGACATACATTCATTCATTCCAGCATATAGGGGATATATACATCTACACATTCCCTCACTGCAGTCCAGGACATTCCATTCATTCATTCATTCCTCTCACTGCAATACAGCATATAGGATATATACATCTACACATCCCTCTCACTGCAATACAGTATAGGATATATACATCTACACATTCCCCTCACTGCAATACAGCATATGTAGGACATATACATCAACACATTCCTCCCACTGCAATACAGCATATGTAGGATATATACATCTACACATTCCCCTCACTGCAATACAGTATATAGGACATACACATACTGGATATATACATATATACATCTACCCCTCTCACTGCAGTACAGTACTGTATATATGGTATATATACATATTCCTCTCACTGCAATTTGGTTTTAGATTTGCAGACGTTGCTACTACTGTTTAGCAAAGCCACTTCCGATTGGAGGAAGAGGAGGGGAAGGAGAGGAAGAGGAGGGGAAGGAGAGGAAGAGGAGGAAGAAGGAGAGGAAGAGACAAAAGGAGGAAGGGGAGGAGAACATGAAGGGGATAGGAAGGAGGAGGGAAAGGAAGGAGGAAGAGAGGGAGGAGGGAGGAGGAAGGAGGAGGAAGAGGAGGGAAGAGAGGAAGAGGAGGGGAAGGAGAGGAAGAGGAGGAAGGAGGAGAGGAAGAAGAGGAAGAGGAGGGGAAGGAGAGGAAGAGGAAGAAGGAGAGGAAGAGGAGGAGAGGAAGAGGAGGGGAAGGAGAGAAGACATGGAGAGGAAGAGGGGGAAGAAACAGAATACTGGTGAGATGATACATCTACACATTCCTCACTGCAGTACAGTATATAGGACATACATACACATTCCTCTCACTGCAGTACAGTATATAGGACATACATACACATTCCTCTCACTGCAGTACAGTATATAGGATATATACATCTACACATTCCTCTCACTGCAGTACAGTATATAGGACATACATACACATTCCTCTCACTGCAATACAGCATATAGGATATATACATCTACACATTCCTCTCACTGCAGTACAGCATATAGGATATATACATCTACACATTCCTCTCACTGCAGTCCAGTACATAGGACATTCATTCATTCATTCATTCCTCTCACTGCAATACAGCATATAGGATATATACATCTACACATTCCTCACTGCAGTACAGTATATAGGATATATACATCTACATTCCCCTCACTGCAATACAGCATATAGGATATATACATCTACATTCCTCTCACTGCAATTTGGTTTTAGATTTGCAGGCGTTGCTACTACTGTTTAGCAAAGCCACTTCCGATTGGAGGAAGAGGAGGAAGAAGGAGAGGAAGAGGCGGAAGAGGAAGAGGAGTGAGAGGAAGAGGCGGAAGAGGAAGAGGAGTGAGAGGAAGAGGCGGAAGAGGAAGAGGAGTGAGAGGAAGAGGCGGAAGAGGAAGAGGAGGAGAGGAAAAAAGGAAAGATTAGGACAAGAGAAAGGAGGGATGGAATAGCACATCGAAAGAAGGAGAGAGGAAAAAAGGAGAGTAGCGAAAAGAGAGTGATGAGGAGAGAGAGGCGACGGAGGTAAAGACAGGAAATCAAACAGCAAAGTTAAGGATGGGGAAACGACAACAAGGGATGAGTGACGAAGTGATAGAAAAAAAAGAAGGAAGAGAAGAAAGCGAAAGAGCGAAGAGAGTACAGAAGGAGAGAAAGAAAAACAGCTAAAAAAGAGAGGGAGCAGAGGATAAGAGCGCGAAGAAGAAGAAGACTCGACTCGTAAAAAGCGGCACTTTAATTACGGAGCAAAAAATAAGCCCAGCAGTGAGTCACGCCTGCCTTTAAGTTCCATTCAAATCACACAGCTGCGCTATCAGCCGCTGACAGGAAGCACAATGACCCTCCAGATAAAGACAGGATCCATCCTCCGCTGATCCGATCCCTTATCACCTCAAACCCCGACGGCATGAAGCCATCTGCACTAAGACTTCCTGGTCTGCGATGCGGATGGGGAGAGTTTCTTTGA
>NC_063208.1:6451506-6464006 GCF_017589495.1 Alosa alosa
CCCCTATATCCCCACATTGGGGCAGTGCCACACATGGGGGCAATTCATTAGGCAGTTCCCCATGGGTGCATCCCCTATCCCCACATTAGGCAGTGCCACCATGGGGCAATTCATTAGGCAGTTCCCCTACATGGGGCAACTCCCCCTATATCCCCACATTAGGCAGTGCCCTACAAAGGGGCAACTCACCCCTATATCCCCACATTAGGCAGTGCCCTACATGGGGGCAACTCACCCCTATATCCCCACATTAGGCAGTGCCACACATGGGGGCAACTCACCCCTATATCCCCACATTAGGCAGTGCCACACATGGGGGCAATTCATTAGGCAGTTCCCTACATGGGGGCAACTCACCCCTATATCCCCACATTAGGCAGTGCCACATGGGGGCAACTCACCCCTATATTCCCACATTAGGCAGTGCCACACATGGGGGCAACTCACCCCTATATCCCCACATTAGGCAGTGCCACACATGGGGGCAAGTCACCCCTACAGTATATCCGCTCTTTTCAGTTCCATCTGTAATTCTGAGGCAGGTCGGGCCGGTTTTGCAGAGCCAGCCTTAAGTGGCGCTGGGCTCTGTGTCAGGTGTAATCGTGGCTGAGCGTTGAGGGGGTGGTGTGGCGGCGCTAAGCCGAGCTAATCACACGCACAGGAAGTGACCAATCCACCGGCACAACCCCGGGACGGTCATGTGAGCGAAGGTCGGTTGGCCGCTTGTTCACTCGACAGATCAGCGGTGCTAAAGCGGATCAGGGCATAGTGGTGACTTGCACTCTCCTGGCACATCCAAAACCCCACAGGCTCACCACCTCCACCGCTACCACGCGGCTAGCTGCCATATGGGCTACGCTAATGGTCTAGGGCCAGGTGGGGCTAACACAACGCTGATGCTAACAATGTGCTCAAACACCAAACAGTGGAGTCATTAGCACTTAGCAAGGCTAGCAAGGGAGCAGAAAGTGGAAGGAGGAAGCTAAGCTGGACATTTCTGGCAAATATTATTACGAGTTTTATCTTCAGAGCTAATTTCAGCTTCCTCGATGACCTTGACTCTGTGATTAAGTTTGTGCTGTTTTTAGTAGGCATTTTGCCTCAAATTCAAATGCAATAATGCTTTTACTACTTACAAGGGGCTTAAAGTAAGATCATTCCAGCAGTGTGGCTGAACAGTTTAAGCCCTGCACTCCACATTTAAGCTTATACTGACTACAACGTCTGCTTTGATTAAGACTATATTGGCTACTCTGCATCTAGCCTCAAACAGACAGGCAGTACTTTCATAGTGAGTCCTACTACTACTTAAGCTTCCATCATGTCATGTCATCATTCAATCTTGAATTTCCCCTTGGGGATCAATAAAGTATCTATCTATCTATCTATCTATCTATCTATCTATCTATCTATCTATCTATCCATGTTATTATTTCCACTTTCATGTCATTTCTTGGTGCAGAGGTGCCATTTCCTCTTGGATATGCAGGACAGTGTGTGTGATGTGTGTGTGTGTGTGATGTGTGTGTTTCTGGGTTATGGTTTCAGCATGCTTGGCTTGTCAGTTGAGTCGCGGCATCACTCTTTTGAATTTATACAGCCTGTCTCCTTTCCCTGTCTGGAGTGACAGGAGAATTATATTATGGAGTTGTGTGTGGCCGTGTGTGTGTTGTGTTGCCGTGTGTGTGTGTGTGTGTGTGTGTGTGTGTGTGTGTGTGTGTGAATGGCTGTAACTGTGAGCCTTTGAGTTTGGTGTTGTGTGTGTCAGATGTTCTTGATAGCAGAATGTCAGAATGTCTTGACACATGTATGTGTGAGTCGGTGTGTGTGTCTGTGTGTGTGTGTGTGAGTTCTCCTCACCGTGAGCTGAGCTGGCAGAGGGACTGCAACGAGGTGGTGGACATGTAGCTGAGAGCAGCATTATAACACAGGAGCAGGAACGTCAGCACCTCAAACCTACACACACACACACACACACACACACAATCAAGAGAAGAGACAACAAAATGAGCAGACACACACAAAAAGCAAAATAATAACACACCCATCATCACCATGAGGTAGGCTTCACACATGAATATTTCATATGCCTAATGAAAGCATTTGGAAGGATGTGTTGAATATTTTATACTTCTCCTTAACCCCCCGCCCCCCTCTACTCCTCCCTACACACACACACACACACACAAACCTGTTCTGTGCTGTAAACGTTTCTCTCTGAAGATAGGGTCCACTGTAAACAACCCTACTCAGTCCGTGGTTGGCTAATGCACCTTCTGTTAAGGCCAAAGAGCCAATCGTGGAGGGCTGTGGGAGGGACAACAGCAATCACCATTTAAAAACTCCCTTTTACAAAGCAAAGATGAAAAAGATGACAATTCGACAATAACAACAGCAACACAATCAATCAATCATTAAATAAATAAATAAGTAAGTAAATAAATAAAGTAGTAAACAATATGTCAATAAAAAAAAAAAGTGTACCATATTGTGCAGGCTGGTTTTGCAGCAGCATACAGAAGGAGTCTAGAGTGAGTTCTCACCTCATGGTATACTGACGGTTTAGAGAGAGAAGGGACAGTGAACGTTAACACTTTGCTCTGGCCGTCCTTGTCCACTATTTCCTGCAAGACAAGACGATGCGTAAACATGTGAGTGTCATCGCCGAGGGAGAGCGAACAGGGCTTCACCACAACTGATGTGCTACTATGAGGAAATGAACACTAATCTAGTGCACGGTGCATGGTGGTGGAAGTAGTTGTTTGCAGAGGTGAAGGTACTACAAACAACATCTATATACAACATTTGAGTGTGTGTGTGTGGGTATGCGTGTGTGTGTATGACTCAGAGAGAGAGAGAGAGAGAGAGAGAGAGAAACTTGGTGCCTTTGCCACACACTCAGGATGCCCTTGAGGTTGTGTCTGCATACGTTTGTGTTGCAGTGTGTGTGTGTGTGTGTGTGTGTGTGTGTGTGTGTGTGTGTGTGTGTGGGCATTGGCAAGTGCTTGCAGTAAAGATGGAATGTGATGCATGTGCCGCATGCAGAGTGTTCCACATACCACTGACCCCTCATGTAAAAAACAAAGTCATCAGCGCAAAAAAAAAACCTGACGATGATCATCAGTGCAGAAACATGAGACTAAGACTGGCCTTGGACACAGCACTTTCAGCATCTTCCCCCAAAAACACACACACACGCACGCACGCACCAAGCACGCACGCACGCACCTGAGCAGCTGTAGGATGTTCCACAGGGAGAACTGCCCGCAGACCATGGGGTTACACACACACACACAGACACACACACACACACACACACTCCATCCCCCGAGAGACTCATTTCCCCCTTCACTGCGCCTTAGAGCACTTTCACATGTCATGACCAGTGTTGACTTGGGCAGAGCATGTTTGCTGAAGACAGAAGCGGTCTGTGCTGGTTCTTTTGCCTGCCTATGGGGGAAGACACCAAGGGCTGGCTCACGACAAGCCCAACAAAACGCAAATATGAACTGACAGAAGCTGGATGTTTGTATGTGCGGATGTGTGTGTGTGTGTGTGTGTGTGTGTGTGCGGATGTGTGTGTGTGTGTGTGTGTGCGGATTGTGTGTGTGGATGTGTGTGTGTGCGTGTGTGTGTGTGTGCGGATGTGTGTGTGTGTGTGTGTGTGTGTGTGTGTGATTGTGTGTGTGGATTGTGTGTTTGTGGTGTGTGTGTGTGTGTGCGGATGTGTGTGTGGATTGTGTGTGTGTGTGTGTGTGCGGATGTGTGTGTGGATTGTGTGTTTGTGTGTATGCCTACAGTATATTTGTGCCTTAGGCAATGCCTTAGCATTCCTCTTGCTTTATATCTCTCAGTCACACACAAAAAAGCACACATACAAAAAGCACATATACACACAAATAGCATTGACACACACACACACACACACACAAAACAAACAATCTCTCACTCAAACACACATGGCTTGGCTCTTTCTGACAGCTTAACACTGGCCTTGTGTGTCCTACAGGCACAGTCAATTTCCCAGCAGCTGATGCCTGGCTGGCACACTGACCACTCCCTGTGCCCTTCATGCAGACGCACGCACACACACACACACACACACACACGCACATACACGCACACACACACACACGCACACACGCACACACACACTAACAATACAAACAATGCACACACACACGCACATACACACTAACAATACAAACAATGCACACGCACACACGCACACACACACACACACACACACACACACACACACACACACACACACACACACACACATTTGGCAAAGGCCCTACTCTGCTATTCTAAGTGGTGTTCCGTTCAGCCACATTATACCCCCACTACCCACGATGCATCACATTATACCCCCACTACCCACGATGCATCACATTACACCCCCACTACCCACGATGCATCACATTATACCCCCACACTCCACTCCCACTACGCACGATGCATCACATTATACCCCCACACTCCACTCCCACTACCCACGATGCATCACATTATACCCCCACACTCCACTCCCACTACCCACGATGCATCACATTATACCCCCACACCCACTCCCACTACCCACGATGCATCACATGCATCACACTTATACCCCGATGCATCATTATACCCACACTCCACCCCACTACCCACGATGCATCACATTATACCCCCACACTCCACTCCCACTACCCACGATGCATCACATTATACCCCCACACTCCACTCCCACTACCCACGATGCATCACAGTATACCCCCACACTCCACTCCCACGATGCATCGGGGGCGTCACCATCACAACACATCAGTCATATTATAAATCACACTGCAGCCCGGAATAACTCCGCAGCCAAGTGTGTCCTTTTATAGCAGGGCCATGCCATCAGGAGTGTGCAAAAGTGATGTGTCTTTGAAAAGAACAGGCTCAGGAAGACTAAACGAAAAGGCTTAACAAGGTCTGACAGCCACATGATCCTATTGTGAATGCAAATTGAGACAGCCATTTAGCACTTAAGGCTAGAACAGCAGTCAGTTTACACAAACAAAAGCACATTCAAAGCTAATTTGCGAGTCACACCATTGGGCTTGTCAGACAGCGCTGTTTCGACTTAGCGTCCGTTTGAAAAGGTGGTGAAAACACACTCAGACACACCCAGAGGTGGCATTGGTCTTGTCCACAGACAGGACTAAATTAAGAAACGCCGAAGACACACTGATCAATAGATAGGCTGCCTGTTTGTGTCATCACGGGGTCTGTCAAACAGTCTAGAAAACAACAAAACAACAAAACAGTGTGTCTGTCAAACAGAAAGTAACAAGAGAAAAACTAAAACAGAGAGTCGCTGAGCCTGAGTGACAAGGAGAGTTCAAGGAAGCTGTGCAGATAAGGACAAGTGTGTGTTGATTTAGTCAGTGAGTTAATGTGTGTGTCCTGTACTCTATGACTGCAGGCAGGCAGGCAGGCAGGCAGGCAGGCAGGCAGACAGACAGACAGACAGACAGGCCGGCGGGCCGACTGACCAGGTTGTAGATGCCGAGCAGCAGGGCCTCGATGCAGCCGGAGCAGTGCGGGTCTCGTCCGGCGGTGACGGACAGGTAGCTCCAGAGCAGCTCGGGCAGGAACTGCAGCGTGAAGCGCTGGAGACGAGGCTCACCGCTACGGTAGAACTCAAACAGCTGGTGACACACGGGCTCCAGACACTACAGAGGAGCAGGGGGGGCGAGAGGAAACACAGAGAAAGTCAGATGGTGTGTCTATGCGTGTGTGTGTGTGTGTGTGTGTGTGTGTGTGTGTGCGCGTGAGTGCGTGTGTATGTGTGCATCGGAGAGTGAGTGAGTGATTGAAAAAGAGAGAAAGAGAGAGAGAGAGAAAGAGAGAGCGAGATAAGAGGGAGAAAAGGAGACAGATTGGTTACTTATTCATATGACTGCTAAGGCTGATTACAATCAGTACAGAATGTCTCTGTGGGAATCATGTAAGACTGTGTGTGTGTGTGTGTGTGTGTGTGTGTGTGTGTGTGTGTGTGTGTCACACATCTACATCATAGACTGTATATATATAGAACATACAGTCTATGATCTACACAAAGATCCTTTAGAACCGTCTCTGATCTACACCTAGAAATGGAACATCTACACCAGCGCCACACCAGAGAGAGAGAGAGAGAGAGAGAGAGAGAGAGAGAGAGAGACTTTTGACTTTAAAAATCCCTTTAATTGAACCATACTATGGATCAATTACTCAATCCCCCACACAAGGCAAACCAGTGGTACAGAATGTTGTTTCACCATTTAAAAATCAGTCACAGAGAGAGAGAGAGAGAGAGAGAGATGAATGGAGGAGAGGAGGAAGAGAGACCCATCCCCATGGATGCCCTATGAGGTCAGGAGTGCACCCACATCGCTGTAGTTCTCGCGGATGACCTTGTAGAGGGCAGGCACCAGCGAGCCCTTCTCCTTGAGCGAGGCGGCGTAGCTGGAGATGGCCGTCTCCGGAAGAGTCTGGGGGGGGGGGAAAACACAAGCACACAACCAGGAACGTTAACACTCTCTGCCTGTCTGGGTGTGTGTGTGTGTGTGTGTGTGTGTGTGTGTGAGAGAGAGTGGACCTTTTTTCAACCACTCAGCCCTTAAGTTCTCTAACAACAGATACAGATAAAGCATCAAAGCTCCATGAGTGTTGAGGTTGTGTGTTCTCCAAGCCAGGACACTTGTTGCTATGGAGACCTGACAGGATGCAAATGATTTTCATTGATCACAAAATGACTCGCCGTCAGGACAACATAACACATTGTAAAGTCTGTCGAATGTTCCATGACAGCAACGATTTCTATGACGACTGACACAGAAGTTGGAGCAGGATCGGAAAAGACCATAGATATATATACCTATGGGAAAGAGTATCCAAGCGGTTTACCAACAACAACAGGGCAGTGAAATAAGGGGGTAATCCTTTAAAGACAGAAAATCAACAAAAGCGATCCCTGCTGTTACTTCCACAGGCTTTGCAAGACCACATACCGTAATACGTGTGTTGAGTCATAGAGCATAAAACAGGAATCAAAGATTAAAAATTACAAAATAATCAAATCTTCACAATTAAATGGGGGAGCATGAGAAGTAGGCTGGTGGTTTAACAGAGTAGCCTCACTGACGCTAGACCATGTTGGAACTTGTTTTCCTGACCCAGAGCCAGGTTTATTTGAAAACCGAAGAACTGGTTCGAGATTTGGCACTGATTCCAAACCAGCGCCTGAACAGCCTTGGTGGAAAAGGGGTATGTCTGAAGTCTTTGTTTAGACCAAAGACAGTAGACAGAGAGATGTCTCCTTATTGAAAAGGTTGCAATGGCTACCTGCCATGCTCTTTCAGACCAGAAATGATGCATGTAAATAGAATGGGAATGGAGTAGGAAACACACACGTACCATACACCTGGGAAACTACTGTACACATGGAATAGGAAACACACACGTACCATACACCTGGGAAACTACTGTACACATGGAATGGATTTCTACTAACAAGTGCCACTGCGTCAGCATAGTGCACCAAGTAAAACGATTAGACAGGAAGTCCATTTCCGGCGTCAAAGTGTTACATTAAATGACATTATACCCCCACACTCCAATCCCGCTACCCACGATGCATCGGGGGCGTCACCATTACAACAATTTTTGGCGTCAAAGTGGTTCAAATTCCTGAGCCTCCGATAAGACATCCATTTAAATTTCGGCCTTGAGTAAAATTCCATCCAGGTTTGAATACTCTTTTTTTTGTTGTCCAAAACTACCAGGGGAATATACAGCCCAAGCCTTGCAAGCCACCAACAGGAGCACAGCTGAGCTGCCACTGGTAAAAGGTTGTAAATACTACCTGATGTGTTTTTACAGATATATTTATCAACATCACGCTGTTTTCTAACCCCAGGCACAAAACAACACAGTGAAGACCTCACACAACTGGTGCGGTTATCTACGCTCTACAGGACTTTGAGGAGGTTATATGAGAAATGAGCTAGCAACAAAAACATACCTTAAAAACAATAAATGCTCCATTAAAAACTGCCTGAATAGAGAAATAAACTGCCCCTATGGTCAGAGAGAGAGAAAGAGAGGGAGAAAGAGAAAGAGAGAGAGAGAGAGAGAGAGAGAGAGAGAGGCATGTCAGGGTGGGGGGCCCTTCTGCTTGGCCAAGGGTGGCTGATCTCACCACAGATGGGCAGCCATGGCAACAGTCCTGTCGGGCACCCCACCACCGGGCGACATTAGCAGCAGGCACGACACCTGACCCCCCTCACCACACTCTCTCTCTCTCTCCTCCCACCCTCTCTCTTTCTCTCGCTCTCTCTCTCTCCCTCCTCACCACACTCTCTTTCTCTCTCCCCCCTCTCTCTTTCTCTCTCTCTCTCCCCCCCCTCTCTCTCACCACAGATGGGCAGTCATGACGACTGTTCTCTCGGGCTGCCCACCACCACTACCGGGCGACATTAGCGGCGGCCACCACACCTGACAGAACGCAATCTGGACGACAGAACGAGGGCTGATGGGAAATGGAGCTCTTTCATCCACATTTCCTTTCCTCTCTCTTTCTCTCTCAGTCTTCTTTTACCAGCCTCCCTAAATAACCATGCTGATGTCTTCTCTCTCTCTCTCTCTCTCTCTCTCTCTCTCTCTCTCTCTCTCTCTCTCTCTCTCTCTCTCTCTCTCTCTCTCTCTCTCTCTCTCTCTCTCTCTCTCTCTCTCTCTCTCTCTCTCTCTCTCCCCTTCCCCTTCTCTCCCCCCACCCTTGAGTGAAGTAGCTGGTTTGCTTATTTCCACCATGTCAATTCGTTTCGAGAGTAGACCTTCATGCCAAATTTAATCGAAATCTTTTTCAAAGTCTACAAAGCAGGCAAATACTTTTGATTTGTTTTGGTTCATATGTTTGTCAATTAGGGTTTGTAATGTGAAGATATGATCTGATGTTCTATAATGTGGTAGGAATCCAATTTGGCTTTTGCTTAGGACACTGTGCTCGATAACGAAGTTCATGATTCTTTCTCTCTCTCTCTCTCCCTCTCCCTCTCTGTCTCTCTCTCTCTCTCTCCTCCACTCTCCCTCTGTCTCTCTCTATCTGTCTCTCTCTATCTGTCTCTCTCAACGCCCACTCATCATCCTACCTACTGCTGTGAGGGAACCAGTGAAGATCCTAATGACTGACACTTCAGCCATGATGAGCCTGGATAAGAGTTTGAGTGTGTGTGTATGTTTGTGCATTCGTGCAAATGTGTGAATGTGTGTGTGTGTGTGTGTGTGTGTGTACAGCATTTGTATTAGTGTGCATGTGAGTCGTTATGTGCCAAGAATGTGGCTCCTGTTTGTTTTTGAGGAGAGGAGTTCATATCTCCCCAGTGAGTCAGTGATTGTCTGATTGTGTCGGATTGTGTGCGATTGTGATTTTATGTGTGTGATTGTGTGTGTGTTGTGTATGTATGTGTGTGACGTGTTTGTATGTGTGAGTGTGTGTGTGAGTGTGTGTGTGACGTGTGTGTGTGTATGTGTTTGATATGTGTGTGTGTGTGTGTATGTGTGTGTGTATGTGTGTGTGACGTGTGTGTGACGTGCAGGCGCGTCGTTAGACCTGGGCATTCGGGGCTATAGCCCCGGATTCTCTGGGGATAGCCCCGGATCTATGGGCCGTCAACAACAACAACAACAAAAACTCTAATCGTGAATGAAATAAATAGCCCCGTAGAAGAGACTTTTGTGTTTTGTGTCCATTGTGTGCAGTAACAGCAGCGCAAGAAAATCTGACGTGATCTGGGCAGGTTTAGAATCATTTGTTGCAAAATGTTGCAATTTCAAGTACCTTCTCCTCTACGCTATTACGCATTGCTGTTTCGTGCTTCTACTAACTAGCCTTAGCGAAATAAGTGTACAGAAGGACAAATGGATATTAGAAGTTTCTTTAGAGAAAAAAAAGGGCAGAGCAGGGACAAGAAGTGGAAACTCACAGTGTGTCATCATCTCCCGCAACCCAGGAGGACATTTCGATCAGCTTAGGTTCATGAAACGCAGCCCTCAAAGACAACGTTGATCAATGCTGGTCTGATGTTAGGCTACTAGCTAGCAGGCTACCACTGCACCTCACTAACTTGAAGGACACTTTGTTTGAATAACTAGAAAGAGACACTAACTTACGTTTGGTTCTGTAGAATGGAATCACATTCTTCACCACCAACAAAAATTGTTTTCTATGACAGTATAGTAGTTATGCCAGTCTTTTTTACCACAGGTTAGCAGTGCAGACTTATTCATTCACTGGCGTTGGTATGATTCCAAGAAATGGTCAAATGTGACCTTCAGCAGCGAGTTGAAGGAGGACAAGCGGCAAAAAGTTGAGCAGAGTTGAATGAATGAGGGCTGGCCCATTTCACAACGGACTTTGGCTATAATACATAAGCTATTCAAGCTATTCCCCTTCACCAATCCAGTAATTGTGTCCAATATTATACTTTCAGTGATCGTTTGAAATACATAGCGGTAATAAACAAGACTGCAGTTTCAATATATCGTGATCAGTGTTTGGCAAGTTACTGAAAATTAGTAATTAGTTACAGTTACTAGTTACTTCTTTCAAAAGTAATTGAATTACCGTACCAATTACAGTATATCAAAAGTAATTAGTTACTAGAGAAAGTAACTTTTGAGATACTTTTAAGTCTGCTTTTAAAATGTCAATATGAACAGTACTGAACAGTCACACACACAATAAACCTAATTTTTAGACCTATGTATTGTAGTTTCAACGGGCCTTCAAATCAATAACCTTGTGCATGAGTTCTCAAACTTTTTCTGACCACAAAACATTCTACAATGCATGAAGGCTTCCCTGACCTTGTTTTGCGCCACCCTCACCATCTAGGTGGTTTGATAGATATGTACAGCACACTGCCTACTGCTTGCCTTCTACTATACTACTACTACTACTAGTACTAGTAGTAGTAGTAGTAGTAGTATGCATGGTGATGCACTGACACTGAATTCTGCAATATAGTCATGAGTTATTATTATCATTATTATTGCAATCCTTCTGTAGACTACATGGAATGAGTTCAATGGGATGTAATTTGAAACAATGTTAAATGGCCTATTTTCAAAGCAGTTATTGTCTGCTCACACACATACAACCTTAGGTTATCCTCATCCTGCTTTGAACACAGTTGTATTATATAGCATTTTAAGCACCACCAGTTTGGGAAAAGCCTGCGCTGAACAAGTGCTGACCTACCGAAATAAGTTCTAATGCGCATCCGAGGGTTTGGGGTTGTCGCGCACTATGCAGTAGGTTACTCTTCAGCTGATAAGGTGTTCCAGAGAGAAGTTGCATGTTCCGTCGCAGACAAAATTAATCCATAACACCATGGACGTCAATTTCGATGTAAACATACTGTGCAAATAACTAAAGTCGCTGTATTATGTACGGTAGGCTATTTGGAGGTTTCTTTATCTGGTAAGTGAAATCTGCATTTTCCTCTCGAGTTAAACGTGTGCTTGCTTGTGCCAAGGCTACATATAGGCTACTGCAGTGGCAGTGCAGTAATACGTGGTGGGAAACGTTTTCAGCGCTTTTACGGCTATCTCGGGATATTCTGGTTTTGATCCAAAAACCCGCCAGAGAGGTTTCCTTATACACACTCTTAAGACCACCGTCATTTGCAATTTCGATCAACTGCTCTTCCTCCTCGCTGACAAGTTAGGACTATTAGGGATATTGACAAATGGGTTGCGGACCCACTCATTGGTTTGCCGTGGATCTTTGGAGGATGGGCTCAAACTCATTTGAAAGCGCAACAAGGTAATCGCGGGCCCTGCCTCAGTCTCTCCCAAAACCCCCACTACTGTTTGGAACATATCAAATACACCCAGGTCCACTCGTCGTCCCCACAAATCAAGTTTGCTTTAAATGCAGCGACTTTATCTGCCAGTTTAAAGACAGTCGTCATTCTCCCCTGGAGTGACAGGTTGAGGTCATTAAGGAACCCGAATATGTCACACAGGTAAGCGAGTTTTGACACCCAGTCCTCATCACTAAAATGTGCCGCTAACGGTGACTTTTTTTCTGTAAGAAATCTCTGCAGCGGCTCTCGCAACTCAAACACTCTGGCCAGTGACCTGCTAAAGATGCTTGTTTTTGTTGCTCATTCTAGCAGTTTAGCTAACTTAGGTGTGACACTACCGTTAAGCCAAGAACTGATCAAGTGAAGTGAGCTGACCTGAGGGCTTGCTTTGGCTGAAGGCAATATGTAAAAGTGTTGATAGACCTTGCAAAATGCAAACATGTGTGCAATCAAACAACTGCATATAGACCTATGCCATGTAAAAACGTGACATTATTGCGAATTAAATGTAGTTTAGTTCGCATGCATTTTTTTTAAACTCATGTCGTAGGCTACTAACCTGGCAATAGCCAGATGAATTTCATCCGCCAAGCTCCACTCATCCATCTGGAACCGATC
>NC_063208.1:6489006-6526506 GCF_017589495.1 Alosa alosa
ACATGGAATTTTAGAACCTTACATTGTTGCGGAACAGAATATTTTGTCAGAATGTTCAAAACTCCCCTGCTCTACAGGGATACCCAGTACCACACTTGAATATTTCTGCTCGTCCCGCAAGCATGCACACGCAGACACAGACACATAAGTGTAAGTATATATACTCTTTTTATCCCGTGAGGGAAATTTGGTCTCTGCATTTATCCCAATCCGTGAATTAGTGAAACACACTCAGCACACAGTGAACACACACTGAGGTGAAGCACAGACTAATTCTGGCGCAGTGAGCTGCCTGCAACAACAGCGGCGCTCGGGGAGCAGTTAGAGGTTAGGTGCCTTGCTCAAAGGCACTTCAGCTGTGCCTACTGGTCGGGGTTTGAACCGGCAACCCTCCGGTTACAAGTCCGAAGCGCTAACTAGGCCACGACTGCCCCCTAATGCATGCAGATACAGAGTTCATGTGACCCTCTCCTCATACACAACCATATTACATGTAACTCAAGCAGCAGTGGCGGAAGACAGAAAATTCGTTGCACAACATGATAATTATGAACTGCACTGGTTGCGTAACATGTCAACCAGTTATTATGCTGCATTTTGTCTGCTGAGCGACTCACAATAAGCTTGGAATGAGGCTTCACTGTGTTTTCAGTCAGATGTCACCATAAAGATGGGCTATGCAGGAAGAAGAGTAAAACATGTTGTTAACAAGATATAACTGATGTATAGACCCCTATATCATAGACCTCTGAACTCATACACATTTAAGATTCTATTTATAGTAGAGCTAAGACCGACAGTGAATTTGATGAGCCTTTAGTCCATTGCCCATAACATTTCCAATACTACACAACATATCCATTCATCTTTCTCTGCTAAATAACCGCCTCATGAGATGGGTTCAAAGCTTTTTGTTTTATATAAAGTCTATGGTTCAAAGGCACTTATCTGCAAAGATATTGTTTATCTTTGCCAACCTCCAGGATTCTCTAAAACAGAACATGTGGAATTATTATTACTTGGAACATGGAATTATTGTTATAATATGGTTATCACTAGATGCACGCAGCTGACACTACAACACAGGACATATAAAACAACACAGTTTACCGTTGTTACAATCACAAGCTTTTTATTCTGATCTATTTTTTTTACTGAAATGATCAACTTATGCGTAACACCACACACAGCATTCTTCAAGGTGTAGTCCTCAGCACACTGTTTCCCCTTTAGTGTAATAATTGCCTACGCGGATAGGCATGAACTAAGGGTGACAAGTACCGAAAGTAGCCATAGGTGGCTATGCAATATATAGAAAGTAAGACTAAGAACACATGTATAAACAAATGTATGCATTATATCCGCAACCCCATGGCCATCAGAGCTCATGTATCAGAACAATCACAGAGAAGGACATCAAAATGTGCTTCTGCTCCAGCCAGTGACCGTTTGCAGTTTCATTGTGAAGTATGTCCATCATAGCTAACCTGATTAAGTGTGAACCGTGCACACAATATATGTAAACGTCGACACATAACAAGTTACCTTTTCCAGTGCCATAGCCTGTGATTTTTCAGGTGCTGACAGACTGGTCTTGTCATTTCTCACAGTTACAGTCTACTATCAGAGGACATGATGTCATAGAACTCAAGAGAGCAGTTCTTGAAAGAAATTATTATAGAATCTTAAGTGATTGGGGGTGATGTCTAAATGGGAACAAATTGGGACTTAACCCTTAGCCTCACTGGGCTGATAAGAAATTAGTTTTTTTATGTCCCTATAGGGCCACTCCCTTCCTGTATCAACCCAGTCCGTTAGAGCTCACTTGTGGTGTAGCCCCATCTAGTAAAATACGTACATGCAAAAACATGGAGGACTTTATTTTTGCAGCCATGTAAAATATCTTCAAATTTGTTTACTTCTACATTGCTACATACAGAATTGTTTAGTCTAGCCTACTAGACTTCCTTTCAGTCCATTTCAGTCCTTTTGGCGCTGTAAAATGTCAACAAATTCAGTATAAAGGAATGTACAGACTAGGCTACTCACTGAACAGAATGCAACCAGCTGATTATTTTCGTCATTGTACTTCAGAAATTAAACCAGGCGTTTAGTTGCTGCTGTAAAGTACTGGACTATATAGTATGTGAGTGTTGATTCAATGGCTTTCCCATAGCATACTTTCAGTCGACAAAAACAACAAAACATTTACATGTTAGTTACAGCAGTATTATAACAGCATAATAATCCAATCATTTCAAAATGCACATTCATACCTCTCTGAATCAAATGGTTCCACAATAATGTGTTGAATTATGAAAGTATCGCCATACTGGAAACAATACTACACCTTGTAGCTATAAAACACCCCTTCATCTAAACAGGACAGTGCAAGTGCCTGAAAAACATCTCACTATTGACTGTTTAATGCTTCTCAAAGATGTGAATTCATGGGCTTTTAATTCTTCAAAGCTTCTATTCTTTCTATGCCTCTCTGTGCATACAGGCAGGCAATATATTATGCATGGTTTGTGGAGGGAGTGTGATACATTATGAGAATTCTAAATAAGTAGTTGGACTGCATTTAGAGAAGGGTATGCCCAACACTTCCCTTCATACTTACCATGGCTTTGCAGTTGTTTCATTTTTTCAAATCTATAAGTGCACCTCAGAACCGCTAATAGACCTCTCCAGAATAAGTCCCGCCTCCGTAACTTCCGTATCCATCCAACTTCCGGTCGTCAAATGTCTATGGGAAATAACATGGCGTTTCGAAAGATCATACCTGTCAAACTCTGTAGGTGACAAAGTAGAAAAAGCTGGTGGGCCGATTGGCCTACACACTTCTGCCATCTAGTTTCGTAACGTTTTCAGAATGTATTAACAACCTATCAAACATGATGATTTCACGCAGGGTTAGTGCCACCTCCGTAGACAGGCTCTGGTGTCACGAACTCCATTTCGGTGAAGACAAACTATGAAACATTGCCGTTGCTATGCAACCTTGACTGGGGGAGTCGCGGTGTCTGAAGCGTGCGTTAGATTAGTGCTTCTTACTGATATATTTCTACTTTAACAGCACCGACAATCCAAAAACCCAGTGGAAACTAGATGGCAGAAGTGTAGGCCAATCGGCCCACCATTTTTTTCTACTTCGCCACCTACAGATGTTTTACCGGTATGATATTTCGAAACGCAATGTTATTTCCCATAGACATTTGACGCCCGGAATTTGGATGGATACGGAAGTTACGGAGGCGGGACTTATTCTGGAGAGGTCTATGCGCCTAATAGTCTAGACCATGTCCACTGGGGGCTAAAGAAGACGGTCAGAGTGAGCATCAGGGGTTGACCCCTGACAGTAGCGCAGCTTCGTTGAGGATCTTCCCGGCCTGCTCCCTGTAGGCTGTGGACAGCTCTCGGGCTCGTCGGCACTCCTGAAGGTTCTTTTTCAGGTTGTCTTCCAGCCTCTGCTGTTCCTGGTAGGCAGGGGCCTCCTCCAGCACCTGATTGGCCAGCTGCTCCTCTGTCTTGGTCAGCCAGCCAATCATCTCCTGGAGCTTGGTGCCCGCAGCCACGATGGCCTTGGAAGCCTGGCACAGGCCTCGGATGTTGTCTTGGCTACTGCGTAGCTTGCTAGGAACCTCATCATTCGGCACCACAGCCAGAGAGAAGTCATAGCCTTTCATGTGGAAGGTGATCTGGTGATGCGTGTCTACAAAAGGATATGGCAGGACAGAGTCTGAGTCATGAGTGGACCACCAGAACAGGGGAATTTCATTTTATTTTAACTTTGCTTTCATTTTCATTCCATCAAATAATCACACAACAACGGAATTTCATTTTATTTCAATTCTGCTTTCATTTCCTACCTTTCCTGGTTAAGACAGACCTCTCTATGGGTCAGCCCTGTCAACTTTTTAGATAGACCTTTAATAACAGTGTTATTGTTCAGTTAACGGATTTAGTTTTTATTTGTGAGCTCTCCAGATTTCTTTAAATGGATGATTCACCTGCACTCACGCATGCAGTAGCAGTAGGAGCAAAAACTGTGCTGTGCTGTTGTTGTTGGTGGTGTGTGGTTACTGTCCCGTACCACTTGCCTACTGTCGTGCACCACCAACAACAGTACAGTACAGTTTACTGCTTCTGCTGTGTCTCCACACATCTCACAGTGGAGAGTGGGGCACTCACCGTGCTCTTCTTTGATTCTCTTGAGGCACTCAGACAGTCCATCTCCACAGGAACAGCCGTAGCGATCCCTGAGCGTGTTGAGGCATTCTGTCATGGCTTCATGGTGCCCTTGCTGCAGGTTGAATATCTCAGCCACATCCTTGAAGCTCTGGTCCAATTCAGGGATACCAACGTCCCGGGCGATGAACCTGCCGCTTTTCTGGGGTGTTTCTATGAAATACAAATGAATGGGTTGATCCTCTTACACTTGGGAATCTTATAGTATTTTGGGACACCATTTTATATAGGACTACTAAATAGTACTAGATATTATAGCTATATTTTGGGAGTAGGCATGTAGAAGTGCTATAAGACTGTAGAGCCCATTGTAGAAACACTATAGAGGGTAAGGATATTATAGAGCTATTACAGAACATTGTAGAAGTATTATAGACTACCACAGAAATCCTATAGTATTTCTAGTTCTCTCTTTTTCTAGTATTTCTAGTTCTCTTTCGTAAGGGTCATCAGCTCCCACTAGACCTACATGAGAACACATTAAATGGATTTTGATTATTGAAAACAAATAAAACATGAATAAGTTAGCACAGATTTTTTAAATAGCCTAATCTAAGTGGATCAGATTTCTTTTAAAGTCCCCACACCTACCATTGTGTGCTGGACGAGCCTGTCGTGCAGATTGTGGTTGCCCTTGCAAAAGAGGTTGTCTCTGTAACACATTGAGGACAATAGTAGTCTAATTCTGAAAACTATCGCAATAAACATGGAAATACTCACACAGCAGCAACAGACATGCAAATAATGACATACAATGGCACAGAACCTATTAGCCTATTTATTCAAAGACCTTGTTTACAAATGCTGAAATGTTAACAACAATTAAATTAGGCTATGCATTGTTAGGTACTAGCCTATGTCATTGGCACTGTATTTTGAAGATTAGCCAGCGCTTTGGTCGATCAAATAGTCTAAATAAATGGCCTACAGTGAAAATTCGTTTGCCAATAAGTTTGATAATGGCCTTCAACAGCAGTGTTATAGTTCAGTAGCTAGCTTATTGTAAATGCTTTTTTGTTATCACGACCGAGAGTTCCATGCTTGACACAAGATTGCAGTTTAGTGTCCATACCTCGTTCAGTTGTCTGGTGGAATTCTCTGAGGAGCTGAAACAGCAACAAAGTACGTTCATAAACGACATTACTCTCTTGTCACCTCGATCATCTCGGGAAGTAAAATTGTTTTCTGATATGAAATACAAGATGACGTCAATGTCACGGGACCTCGGGAAAAGTTTACTTTGTAGCCGCACAACGATCGACTTTACACATTACACCTGTCCCAAAGAATGCATCACACCCCTGTTGGAAGTCTTGGCGAAGTGCAAGACACTTTCGTTTTCATTATTTGTGCATGTCAAAGACCTACAAAATAGGCTGCCTAAATAAATAGGCTAAATCCAGTATAAATTCTGCGGGAAACTTTATTCAAGAAATAATAACATGGTAAATAGTGTATTTAAGCATCATTTGCCTATAAGTGAGCTGGCCTACAGATTAAGTCGTAAGCATAACCTACATAAACCAATCAATTTTTATTGGAAACAATTATGATTATTATGTAGTCTACATATTTTATTCATTACATGTTTTAAATTAAATTAACGTAGGCCTCTATAAGCTATAAAATATCTTAAAGAGGGGCCTTGGTCGTCATTAGGCCTACTTACAGTATGTGGGTCTCATTTTACTGAGGGTGGCGATATTGCTTCATCTACATGATCTTAAACGTCATTACATTAGATCCTCATAGAAAAAAAAAGAAGTAAGGGATGAAAGGGTCCTTAAATCATACTGAAGGGGAAAAAACACGAATACAAGAAACATTCCATAGTCATTTATTCAAGTGAGAGTATGGAAGCTGTTTTAGTAACTTTACATGCACAGAATATGCTAGTCATTGTACGAAATCCTCTAGGCCTATAATGACTCGTCATAACCATATGGGGTGTAGTGGAGGCTAAACACAAGTAAACGCAATTTATCCACCTCTGAAATTTCAGAAAAAGAGTTTATCCACCTCTCAAATGAGTTTATTCACCAATTGCAATTTTCAAAAATCACACTGTATTATCCACATTCACAATATGTACACTCATCAACACTCCAACCATTTAATCCATTGACCGACCAACTCCAACCATTTATTAATACCACTGGTATTGTTATAAACATTGGACAATAACCCCTACCGTCATCAAACATGTTCTGAATGCCTTTTTTAAAAAGATATCGCATGGTGCAGTCCACCTTACCGTGATCACAGAATTCAGTTTACCCACCTCTTATTTTACCACTACACCCCTGATCATAACCAAGAAAAGCCTCTTTACTAAAAAACAAACAAACCATTTCAATAAAAATTAATCTATGGTCAAATACTGTGCTCACAAAACACACACTGAGGCTGTTGATGAAGACATGAAGCTTGTCAACTTGCATTATATATAATTATTTACATAATTATTATTATCTATACTATATATAGCCACAGATATGAGGACAACATTTGGTCAAAGTAGGATATAGACCTACAAGCTTGACAAGAGGTCCTGTCTCAGTGAAATAACTTACCACTCCTTTTACACAGTCGCCATCTACTGGTGAGTTCAGTATTGCATTCTTCTAAGCAACCACTGTGCATGTATGACCAATTGACCTTATGCACGGAAGGCTCTTTAAGTTAATTTATTTCCAGTTGAGTCAGGTGTATTGTAGCTGCCATTGTTGTTAATTGTAATTACTGTCTACACAGACCCGGTTGGGTGTTGCACCTAGTGAATCAGCACATTACGATGTAGAAGCATTAATGTGTGTGTGGAAGATATTTTTCAGTGTCGGAGTAAACATGCAAGGAGCAGAATATAACAGAAGATGCCATTACAACAGAGCTGACCCTCCACCGGAAATTAAACACTGGCTAAAGATCTTTCTGTGCATAATGTCCATTTTGCAAGAGTTTTCTACCACTTATCAGTGATGTGCTGATTCTGAATGCTCTGTCAAGAACTTCTTATTTAATTTGCATTACAGTAAAAACATCTCAACGCACAAACAATACAACATATCAAAGATGAACACATACCTCATGACTCATAATCCATTATGAAACTGAGTGAATATGTATCGGATCTACACATGTATTCATTTGGATACTTCTTTACTCCAAAGTGATACAGTTTACAGTAAAGGTAGTTGATCAGTAGCCATAATGTGCACTCCCTGTAAGTCAAATTTACAATCTTGGTTTTGTTGGCATCTGGTTCAGTTGAGCTTAGACCTGCATGTGGTATGTACAGATGATCTACACAAAGACTCAAATAAGGTCATGCTTCATTCAGAACTTACTCAGTTTGACCCATGTCAATAATGCTTCCTCTTCGAAGAGTTTCCTGTTTTTCTGCCTGTATAGCCTAGCGGAAGGTTCTGGCTATATGTGTCATTCCTGGTTCTCTATCAGGTGGTTCATCAGACCACGCTCATGGTTAAACTTTAATCATCAGCATTCTGTAGACGAATTATCATCATCATTCAATCAGAACACATGGAACCGGTTATATGGTTGCCCAGCAACATTACTCAAAAAGTTGCCCCACATATCATCAGCATTCTGCCATGACCTTGTGGTGTCCACGCAGGCTGAACCTCTCGGCCACATCCTCAAAGCACTGATACAGTTCCTGGATGCCAGAGTGTTTCAGCAATCTTACCAGAGTGAAAACGCTGAGGTAAAGCCTATGAACATACCATAACACATTCAAAACTATTCAATTTGGGGATGAAACCTAAACTTGTCCTTGGCCTCATGCAGCTTAACACACAGTTTTGAGAACTAAATTGAGTTCCATTTGAAGAGTTTGGTCCCAAAACGCTATATGAATTTTCATAAATGATTTTTTTTACATTTTGTTTTGCAAGTCATTTCAGTAGGACTGTAATTGGGTATTGTTTGATTTATCTTTACTCAATCAAAGCAACAAAACAGCAATTTGATTGATATTACCTGAAATACACAATTAAATAACACAAGTGACTTTTTCAAAATGTTTTTAAAGATGGAGATATAGCGTTTTGATACTCTTCATTTACTGCATCATTGGCTGTACTGCATTATTAACTTCCAAGTCAAGGGAAATGTAGGATAAACTCCACAGCTCCTGCCCCATGTCTCGCTATAGTGTTTTAGTTTCAGCTTCTAATCCACCACATCATCTTTGTTCTACCTCTGATGCACAAACCAAAGGTATATGTCCCTCATATTTTACCTGGAAGTTGTGGCCAACCCCTAAAACCACAAAACAGCCTATTTGGACCATAATCCCAAGGAACAAAACACTGTATTATGCTCTATGCCAAACATTGTAGGCTTGTAACAACAAGATGTAGGCTACAGCATAAAGAACATTGAGTCCATTGAAAATAGGAATTCACACTTACAGTTGTTAATCTGCTTAGGATATAAATGCTTTTTTTAATGAAATGTTTCATTTCTGTTCATACATTTGCAATATGTCAACTGTAGATGGCGACATAGAATCATAATTCCACTCAAATTTAACGCCACAGCAGGAGGTCACTCAGGCAGTTGGTCTCAGAACAAGATACAAGGTAGGCGGAGTTGCCAATATTATTGCCTATAGTCTGTCCTACTCCAACAAAAGATACAGGCCTTGTAAGTAGGCTAACCACTATGTTTAAATCAAGACCCACGGCAGTGGTTCCTTAACGAGTTCTTGTCTTAATTTAATCGGGCTATTATGCACTAAGGACTTGGAATTGGAGACAAGCCAGTATCGTGTTGAGATCGAGGTAATTGCGAGGTTTAGAATTTCGGAGAAGAGCTTAATTTCTTGCACCTGTGTGCGTCTCGGGCTTTGATATGGATATCAGAACACATTTTGGATCTTACAGGCTACCACAAGCAACAGGCTTTGAACATGTTCAGCTGTCCTTTAAGTTTGACGTCGCTAGGCCTATTAGCCCACATTATCTTGGCCATGCCACTGACGCTGATGTGTCCTAGCTACGCCTCTTCATGGGCAATATAGGGCTACATAGCCTATTAAACTTGTTGCAGTGCCACAATGGAATAACCAGGCATACGCCTACGGTCCACTGATTGACTGTTCGTGATGCACCCATGCAGGAGCAAAGGCCTGGCATCCTATCACGACACCGGGGTTACTGCCAGATCCCTTTAGAGGAGGCTATTTCAAGATTGCATTTAGTGAGAGCATTGCTTCTAAAACAGATGACATAAAAGATGGCAAAACAAAGCTTAAACAGCTGCTTGTAATTTTCGTTAAACTGCACGCGCATTGTGACAGTGCTGCTACCTGCTGTGAGGCTGTTGCGCTGCGCGGGCGGGCGGCGCGGGAAGGATGTGCGGCTGCGGGCGCTGTTATTTGCTCTCCTCCCGCGCAGATCATGCAGTGCAACCGTATCATTTCGCTGTCATCGAACGAGTCGTTAGCTCTGCGCGGTAATGAAGGCTGTGAGACCGGCTGCGAATAAAGAAGCACTGACGGAGTGGAAGAGCGTTGTGTTTTCCAGCGGAGGACAACCCACTGCCTTGCACTTGCAGGTGTTTGCGCTGACAATGCTGGAACAACGTTCTGGTAGGTGCCAATTGGGCAGAAGAACGACAAAAGACAGCCATTATTTGTGGTCGAAAGATACTCGTCTGGAGCAATCATGCGTCGTTAAAGCTTTGTGGAACTCTCAGCTGTCACTGACTAACTTTGCAGACGCACACATGGCGAGGGTGGCTCAGCAAGGGTGCCAGATGTTGAAGCCTTGTTTGTACATAAGCACATGCAGTTGCAATTGTGGAGTATAAAGGGGGAAAATGGCACCACACATGGGATTTGAAATGATGGTTTATTCTGCATGATACCTAAAAGTCATTTTTGTCTCATGTACATCATTTTGTCTTATCGATTGTTTTCTTGTGTAATAGCTTGTCCATTTGAAATGTGTAGTAACTGTATTCTAATTATTTTCTATATAGGTCTACAAACGTATTGTTTAATGCGTGAGAAAGTGATAATGGAATGGAAAAAAAAAACATTTATTGATGCATGCTTTCCCGTGTGCCATTAGTTAACTGATAGGTGATGGGCCATTGCTCCTTTTGGTGGTTCACTGTAATTGTGTAACTATAGTGAAGATTTTGAAAATGTAAAGAGCACAATTTGTAGCCTATACTTCTCCATTTGATTGCTCAAAACCTACTGTTCTCTATTGTCAAGCCGGAGCTTTGTTTTTTAGTCTTTGTGCCTAAAGGTTAAATTAACATTTATTAATTTAGCAGATGATTCTATCCAAAGAGACGTGCATTATGACGATTGTATTATAGGGCCTTTGTCCCCGGAGCAACTTGGGGTTAAGTGCCTTGCTCAAGGGCACAAATTGAACCCACAACTTTTTCAGGCTACTAAATAGACTTGTGTTTTTGAGAAAATTGAGAAGTCCTCAAGTAGCCTTTAAAAATTCACTCACTCGGCCCCAGCCATGGCGCAACTGGCTGGGGCACCTGCACCGTACGCCGGCGACCCGGGTTCGATTTCCGCCCCATGGTCCTTTCCGTATCCCACCCCGACTCTCTCTCCCACTCACTTCCTGTCATTCTCTACTATCCTGTCAATTAAAAGCATAAAAGGCCAAAAAAATATTCTTTAAAAATTCACTCACTCTTCATATACCCAGCATTTTGATTCCTTTATGGACTACCCACTCTCTCCCATGCCACAGAGATGAGCAGGGATGCTATATTACACTTCCATTATGTAGTCATTTAGCTGACGATTTTATCCAAAGCCACTTACAACAATCAAGGTACAATAAAGGGACAGTGGGACTACTAGGTCATTGTTAGTGCAGCAATAAGTGTGACTCGTATAGAATAGCATAACAGTTCAAGCGAAGTCAAGAGTGGGAGATGAGGGATTGTCAGAATAAAAAGTGCCATTCTTAAGGACATGGAGAAACCTTTTGAGCAATGTAGCCGGTTAACCACATAACCAGTTCCATTTATTCCGATTTGATGATCTTGACAATTTGCCTACTGATGATTAAAGTTCTCTAGAATAGAAATTGTTGCCCAATATCAGGAACATGCCAAAACCACAATAATGAGGAACATTGCCCAGCCCAGCACCATTGGTCAAAAAGGGCCCCATGTATGAGTGAAATGGAATTCACTTGTTATTTGCACACAGCAGTTTTACATCAGCAATTTTGCATCCCTTTTTTACAAAGCGGAATTATCCTACTGCCTTTGACATGACCTTTGCGTCCCTGTGCAACAACTGCATCATGATAATGAGATGATCATTAGGAAAGAACTATAGTAATACTATAAGATTTCTAGTAGTTCTATATAATACTTCTATGTTCTGTCCGTTATACCTCTATAATATTCTTACACTCACAAATGTTCCTCTATAGTAGGTGTGTCTTATAGTATTGTATCCCAAAATACTATAAGATTCCTATAATAATGGTATAGTTGTACATACTATATAATATAATAGTATATTAATAGCATTCCTGTAAGATTACAAATAATAAATACTTTATTCATCCTGAAGAACATTTGACTGCACCATCCTATGCATGTAAATGAAACATAGGCTACATAAAAGTAAAATATGTTTTTAAAATACTGTATGTCACATCAAGTCATCACTGTGGCAAAGAGGTGAAGAGTTAGTTTGATGGCTTAAAATGTCCTAGCTGTGTCTCTCAGAGGAACCGTTAAATATTATAATATTTTGTCCCAAAATACTATAAGATTCCTATAGATCTTTTTCGAAGGGGAGATTCTTGACACACAGGCTCACCATAGGCTTAGTGGTCTCTATACACAACACCCACAATTCAATACAAAAGTTGCCAATGCCATAAATATGTAAAATGCAGGTTTAGAGTATAATAAAGCACAATAAAATGCTTTGTCATTTAGGCCTGTGGCTGCCATGTCACAGATAATGTTTTTGTTAACAGCTGGCAACACCTGGCATAACTGTCTAGGTT
Source organism: Alosa alosa (assembly GCF_017589495.1). Lineage (NCBI taxonomy): Eukaryota > Metazoa > Chordata > Actinopteri > Clupeiformes > Clupeidae > Alosa > Alosa alosa. Next base: position 6,501,294 of record NC_063208.1, read on the forward strand.
AGACATTTTAAACCTTTGCGCTCATCATAGTGTCAACCTAAAAAAGTAGGCCTAGGCTATTCTTTATTCTGGTTAATGTTTAACACATTGACCCAAATTGCCCTACATCTATGGTCCAGCGAATTTCATTATTTCTTGATGACAAAATTATTTGTCATCAAGCAGGTTATCTGATCCAGCAGTGAAGTGAACTAATATGGAGTAGCCTCGGGGCACATGCACCATTGCAATTTTTATGATCGAACCCACAACAATACAAATCTCGTAGCATGCTGTAGTGGGCCTAGCCTACCGCGCCGCGCCATGCCATGCCACCACTACCGATGACTGAAACTGGCCAACGAATTGCCTACTAACTTCATGTTAAAACCATATAGGAAACTAGGCCCCGGAAACGCCCACCATAGCCTACACACTACCCATAGACACTACCCCAAGGCTTGCCTTCTGCGGGTAACCTAATACCTCTAGTCTCGAGCCGACCTCCTCAACACGCAGGAGTTTTCGCGCGAAACTCTGAGTGCCTTCCTTGGATTGTTCCATCTACACAAAGTTCAGCGGAAGGGGGGCGTTTGATTGGAAGTAAAGTTGACTTAAAATAACTTTACTCACAAAACGAATAGTTTCGAAATATTGTAACTTGGTCATATATCATGTATAATGTATAGAACTTATGAACTAGGAATGTTGTGATTAAATTGCCATTGCTGGGGTTTGTATATAACAAAAGGCACCCCTTTGTGTCGATAGAGGTCCACATGCCTGTGTTGTTTTTTAAACCATTCATTCTTTGTGAGGCAGAAATTGCATGCTGCATGCTTAAACATGGGCAAAAGAAATAATCTGAAAAGGCGTAAAATGACCAAAACCACAAAGGTAAGTAGGGCCTATTGGACGATGATACACGATGATAGTTCTAGATTGGTTGATAAACCCTCTTCTCACTGACTTGTCCACGCTTCTTTTGATAAAGACTTGAATAGTGTACCCTAAGGCTAGCTATCTTTGCACCCCTTTGATTTGACAACTGTTTAAAAGCTTTTAGGCCCGACAATTATCTGACTTCAGTTAACTACTCTGTTTTTTTTAAAGCAGGTACAAAATAAGATCATAAAATTAGTTTCTGTGTTTACCATTGCCAGCTTGCTGTGTTATGCAATGTAGTGTAACATGATCAAAGCAAAACCATGTTGAATGTGTCTACATTTCTTCACTTTTGCCCGCAGCCTTCTAAAAAGGCTGCCGTAGAGGATGTATTTGAAAGCCCAAGTGAGGACAAGGATTTGAAGTCTGAGCCCCCTGTGGACCTCTCGGAAGACAGTCGGGATAGCCTGCATTCTGAGGACTCTGGGAAGGCTGTACGTATAGTGACCTTAGAACCTGAGGTGATGCTAGTGTACTTGTACAACACACTGTACTGGTACAACACACTGTACTGGTACTACACTAAACCGACACTGAGTGTGTATTCTAGTGTGTGTGTGTATGTCTGTGTGTGTGTTTGTGTGTGTGTGTGTGTGTGTCCTGAAGTTGGCAGGATTTATTTTTACAGGGCGGGAACAGTTGACACCACCCCCTTCCTGCCATAAACTGTAATATGAAGCACAAGAGTGTGTAGAGCTTTGGAACGGAAGGGAATTGAATTGGTCGTCTTTAATATTCATCTTATTTCCCCTTTATGGATTAACACTAGGCCTTGTCCTGGATTAAACAAACTTCAATGACTATCCATGGATGGGAAACATGGTTGGGACGAGTCACTGATACACTCACTTTACTTCACTTCTATTAAGTTTGATTAAAGTCTGCAGTGAGATGTCTGTCAGGTAGAAGTTTTACCATTCTGTCATTTCTTGATATTGATTCCTCATACAATCCATTTGCAGGATCTGTGCTTCCGCTCTAAGTACATCACAGACAAACTGGCCCACATCTTCATGGACACGGACAGTGATGAAGAGTTTGAGGGGTTTGCTAATGACGAGAAGACTTCACACAGGGGCCGGAAGAGAACAAAGGTATGAAGAATGAAAATGGTACAATGCAGTTCAGTTGTTTTAATTAAATTCAATATATATATAATATATATGTATGTGTGTATAATATATAGGATTATTGTAATATATATATATATATATATATATATATATATATATATATATGTGTGTGTGTGTGTGTGTGTGTGTGTGCATATGAGGTATCAGTACCGTGTCAACCAGATTATAGATTCTAAAATATTTCTGTTGTCTGTTGAGCAGTCGTTGGACTCTGAAGAGGACAGCGAAGAGGACACCGGCTTTTATTCCGAGGGCGAGGGGGCTGTGCCCCCCAGGAGGCAGAGTTCCGGGCTGTGTGTGGCGTTTCGTTTCCCTGTCAAGAAGAACTCTTCCCTGAAAACCCAGGCGGCCGCGATCAAGCCCCAAAACGGCAAACCTGCCGTAAAGAGGAGCAGAGCCCCTGGGGGGCGGCAGACACGACAGAGGGCCACAGTCCAGCCGCCTAGTAGACCACAAAGGGCTGTGGTCACAGCAAAGCGGCGAGGTAAGGAGCTGTCAGATGAAGAGGAGGTGGAGGAGGAGGAGGAGGAGAAGGTGGATGATGATGAAGCAGAGGAGATGCCTGAAGCGGAGACCCAGGCCCTCAGCAAGCGAGCCAGGAATATCCAGGAGAACAAAGCCATGGTGAGGATTGTCATGGTTACTGTGAACACTCAGGGCTGGTTTCACAAACAATGGGCTTATGCCTAGGTGTCCTAGTGAAGACCAATAGCTTTTAGTTTAGGCCTGTTCTATAGAAGTAGGACTTGGTCTATAGATCTAGGACTTGATTCTGTAGATCAAGGACTAGGTTCTATAGGCTGGCATCAGAGCGGTTTGTTTTTATAAAGGAGAATAGAAAATGTTGTAGTGGGGCATGCATGTGAACTTTGTCTTATTTATGAGTCATTATTCTCTGCGTTTGTCCTTTCCTCCATTTCCAGCTGGCAAAACTCTTTGCTGACCTGAATGCCATGGAGCAGATCTCCCCTCTGACCACTCCAGTAAGTTTTTATCAGTCACCATCATGGCTCCTTGAGTGGGTTTCAGCATGAGCTTTGTATATATAGACACACGCATTGTGTGTTACGGATCCATTTTAGGCGTGTGTGTGTGTACAGTATGTGTGTTTGCATGTGAACAGACCTGTTTGATCTCTTTAAATTAATACTGTGGCTTTGTGTCCAGAAAAAGAAGAAATCGCACCAGAAGAAATCCGTGTCTGAGGCCCAGGGCGAGAGACGGAACCCGTCGCGGAAGGCCCGTCCTCGCGATCACTTCGGCATCGAGGAGGACCTCCCGAAACTTGTCAAGCAGTTCACGTTAAAGAAGGAAGACCTGCGCAGGCTAGTGGAGGTGGGAAATGCAGATATGCATGGGCAGACACAAGAAAATACCAGATACTCCCCAACTCCCAGACAGACGTAGGCACAGACAGACAGACGTAGGCACAGGCATACAGACATACAGGCATACAGACATACAGACAGACATAGTGTCCCAGTGACGCCACTTCCACTTGCCTCCATGGGACCTATCTTTCAAAAACAATTGAACGCCAGTCAATGGCGAAAAAGAAATTATTTTCTGGTCCCGGTTGACTTGTGCCTTGAATTACCCATATGATGTTTGTCAATTTTAAAGACAATTTTTCATGTAAAGACATTTGCAGTTTGTTTCATAACTATTGAATTACAACATTGTGAAAGATCGTAATTCCGACGACTACAAACCCATCAGTCGCGCTAGTGACGTTGGCTCATTCACAGCCACACTAGATTGTACAAGCATACCAGCAACAGGTCTTAATTGGAGACAGACAGACATAGAGACAGACAGACCGATACAGCAGTGTTTCCCACAGAATTGAATTGTATTTGTGGTGGTAGATGAAGGGGGCATTCTGTGTCATTCTGAGTCAATAAAATGAATAGCCTATAGTTATATTTTAACTACGAGAAGTCAATATTGACAAGTAACTGTAATGTTATAGTGTGATAACCTCGACAACCCAACAGTGTTCTAACGTTAGCGTAGGCAGCGTTCTCGTTGTCATGTCAAGACTCATTATTGATAGGATGCCTACTTGGTATTTGTTTCATATTGCAAAAACAAAACAAAGTGTTGTTTTGATTTTTTGCAGTGTCTACACACACACACACAGCATAATATAAATATATGCTGATGTGCAATTTAAACCCCACTTTTGTTTGTGTCGGTGCAGTTTTCGGGATTTCATTGAAACCAAGGAACCTAAGCACATACAGTAACCTAGTGCCAACTGGCCTAAGGGCCCAGCCTGCAGGGTAGTCCCTGTGCAAAGAAGTCCTCCATACATCTTACAACCTGAGGGACTTGCCATTATTTTCTCTTTCAATAAGTGGATGGAGGATAGTTCACCATGGTAACGGGGCACTGTTTGGACATTACTGTACTACACTGCATTATGTCCTATAGTACTACTATAAAATATCACATAGATTAATATAAGATTAGAATAGTACACATCTCGCTGCATTATGTCCTATAGTACTACTTTAAAATAGATACTGCTTATACCATATAAATTAGTACAACATTGACCACCACATAATGATTTTTTTATGTTGATATTGTGTTGGGCCTCCACAAGTAAGTCAATATATGGAAAACACTGTACAGACAGACAGGAAGACACAGACAGACACACACACACACACACACACACACACACACACACACACAGACACAAAAAGACACCCACAAACACGGGAATAAACTTTTAAGAACATCTTACAGCTGATTACTTGCATTGGGCCTTGTTATTGTCATTGAGTTGATGGTGATGAACTCTAGCTAGGGGACTAAGGGGTGGGAAAATGATGTATCTCAAACTCAATAAAGTGAGCGTGTTAAATAACTGTGAAAACCATTTCCAACTTGTTCAGAAGGTCGACTCCGAGTCTCATGGTGGGAAGCAAAAGCGACGCTCCAAGATGAACCGTTCCTACCTGCCCGTGGAGGACATCACCGAGGACGACCTGACCAACGTAGCTGACCGGGCAAGCGACAAGATCCTTGACAAAGAAAACGTACGCTACACTTCCTGACTTGCATACTGACATTCGTACTTGTGTTTGCTTCTGCGTATTTGCTTTTGCAACATGCTTAAAAACACTCACTACTGCTGACTGAATGATGACAGATGTGTGCCATTTATAGACCATTTCAACTGCATAAACAAACATGTGCATTCCTAAGCCATTTCCGGTGGCACAGAAAACAACATTGAGCTAATGGTAACTTAGGGACAAAAAAAAACATAACACTTTTAGTTTAGTGGAACCAAAACGTCTCCACTGCCTGCTTTGAAATTCTGTCAGCTGTCATGTTCTATATGTTTTTCAAATCAAGTCTTTTGTCAAGGTTTGTTTGTCTGAGTTTGTCATTGTAACGGTGGAGGGAGGGAGGGAGGGGGGGGGCTGTTGTTGCAGCCTATGCTTCGCGAACAGAGCACTTCAGTTGCGCCCCCAGTGTAGTCTGGATGTAGCTGTTCATTGTAGTGAAATTGAGCCCTGTTGTGTTGACTCCCCACAGGGCAGCACATGTCATCAGTGCAGACAGAAGACCCTGGACACCAAGACCGTGTGCAGGAGCCCTGACTGTGTAGGGGTCAAAGGTCAGTTCTGTGGGCCCTGTCTCAGGAACCGCTACGGAGAAGATGTCCGCACAGCACTCCTGGATCCTGTAAGCAAAACCTCTCTTGTTTTTTGTGTCTGTCTGTGTGTGTGTGTGTGTGTTTTCGTGTGTGTGTGTGTTTTCGTGTGTGTGCGTGTGTGTTTGTGTGTGTGTGACGCACAGTTTCTGATGTTTAGGTTTCCATATTGTTAAATCATAACAACTTGTTAATCATCACTTTTATGGACATGTTTGATAATGAGTGATAAAATACATTGTGTATTTTTACTTATAAAAGTTGTTTTAATATGATGCTGCTTTGAAAAATTTCATGCAGAAAACAGCTCTTGAGTACATTTTGCACCAATACAGAACTGTAACACATAGTAAAAACAAAACAAAGACATGCTCAGCAGAGGTACAGGAAGGAAATGAAATAACAACTCGTGTAATATGTGGAAGAACACATAACAGCTGAATTCTTCTATCCAACTGTAGTAAAAACAAAACAAAGACGTGCTCAGAAGCTCCGCACAGGAAGGAAATGAAATGAACAAGCCGTGTAATGGAAGTGGAAGAACACTTATATTGTAACTCCCCCTATTTCCACCGGTCCCCTATTTCCACCGTCTTGCGTGTATGTGTCACTTATATTGGGGTCTTCTGTGCCCCTAACTGTGTCTTCTATCCAACCATAGTTCATGAAAAAAAAAAAAAAACATAAATAACAAGCATCAGGACCAGCTACCGTATTTTTTCGGACTATAAAATCGACCGACCAGTCAAAAAAAATGTGTCATGAAAAGGAAAAAAACATATATAAATATAAAATATATAAATATATATATGTTGCACCTGAGTCGCAGGACCAGCCAAACTATAAAAAAAGTGCGACTTGTAGTCCGGAAAATACGGGTACTTATGAGTGTATAAATCATGAGCCATGAGTTGAGACAAAATACAGGTGTGGTAGACAGTCTGTTAAAGCAACACCAAAGAACTTTTCCTCTGTCGCACGCACACTATTTGTTTATCCAGCACTGGCTTTGCAAATAACGATGTCAGACAAGGTAGAATATGCTGCGTGATTTTATGAAGGTACGATGTATTGCGACATCAGATGCAAGTCAAATTTGTAGTTTCTTATGTCTCACTCCATGGAACTACAGATCCGCTACCCGATCTGGCTAACTTACATAGTGTGGTTATAGCCGATAGAGGGTCACGGAAATGCAGAATTGCCGTTCACCCTGTTACGAGTTGATGAACCACTGAAACAATTTTGGAAACATTATTTTAAGGTACAAAAAAATCTTTGGTGTTGCTTTAAAACGTGCAGTAGCCTATTGTTGTAACATTAGCATAAGCGTCATGACTGTAACAGTTCTTAAATCATGATAGCCTTAAACTGCTTATCTCTTCATGTCTGAAGCATTTGGTCCAGTGGTCTTTGAAGTTGCTGCAGCTGCCTAAAGTTTTTTTTTTTTTTGGGGCTATATCATAAAACCCGCGGTAATTTCTTGCTTACCGACCACGGTAAGAAAACATCCATACCGTCCCAGCCCTACACACACACACACAGAAAAAACCTGCATAGTGTGCCTTTAATTCTGCAAACCTACCACCACATAGAATTTAATTCTGTGGGAAACACTGTTCATGGAAAAAAAAACATAAATAACAAACATCAGGACCACCTTACTTAGTGTACAAACCATGAGCCATGGGTTGAGATCTAATACGGGTTTGCTAGACAGTCTGTTAATGACTCTTTGGTTGCTTTAATGACGACTCTCTTCTGTGGCCACCAGGAGTGGGAGTGCCCCATCTGTAGGGGCATGTGCAACTGCAGCCTGTGCCGCAAGCGGGATGGGCGCTGTGCTACCGGGGCCCTCACCCGCCTGGCCAAACACTACGGCCACGGCAGCGTCAGGGACTACCTGGACAGGTGGGTACGGCGTACTGAGATTAACAAGCAATGCCAACTTTAAAGGTATCCAATGCATTTTGTTGTTTTTTTTTGTTACTGCACATTCCTCCAAGGAAGGTTGGCATATGAGTGGCTGTTCAGTTGGCATATGAGTGGCTGTTCAGTTGGCATATGAGTGGCTGTTCAGTTGGCATATGAGTGGCTGTTCAGTTGGCATATGAGTGGCTGTCGAGCTCATATCAGTAATCTCTCGCCAGGATCGGGCGTTCTCCCTGACTGGGGCTACTGCCTTTACCGTTGTGTGGGGGAGTTCCTGGACTTAATTTAGCTCTCTAGTCTGTAGGGGGCTTGGAGGAAGTCTATAAAGTATGAAGAAAATACTTTGTGTGTGTGTGTGTGTGATGTTGATATTGGTGGTGATCATAAGTGAGAACTAAAGCACATCAAAAGGCAACAGTGAAACATTTTTTCCCCCCTAAACGATTAAGTGAAGGGAGGCTCGTTCTTTGGTTAAACAGACTTTGAATCACTTCCTGCCTTGAGGGGGTGTAGAATGTTAATTTTTGGGTACAGAAATGATGAGCCTTGATGGTGTGTATCATTGTGTAGTGTAAGGGGATCAGACAGGACGTGGTTTTTGCAATGAGGTGTTTCTATTTTTATATTGTTTCGTATGAGCCGTAAGGGTTTTGCATGCTGCCTATGCGCCCGGATCCTCCTCTCTGATCGCCCCTTAACAGCTGTCTCTCCTTTTCTACCTCTCTTCCTCAGCCTCCAGAAGCAGCTGTCATGAATGCACTTTTCACCTGCAGAGGGCGCTCTTTCCCCAGGACCCGGCCAGATGAGGGCCTCTCTCTGTTTTACGCCCCACACAAAGCCAGTCAGCACAGAGCAGGTTTTTAGTGGTGGGCCTGAAATTTTAGCCGTTTTTTAAAGTTTTTTTTAAACTTAAATATTACACTTTAACATAACTTGAACATAATTGTTCGTTCTCACCGTTAATGTTTTTAATTGTAGACACAGGAATATAATTCCATTAGATTTTAAACATTATAAAAACTTTCAGTACATAAGCACAACAACGGTATCAATAGTTTGTAAATGATGTGAATGTTATGATGTCACAAAAGGAAATATATGTATACAGTTTGTTTGTTTGTTTATTTTTCATTTGTTACTTAACCCCCCCCCCCCAAATATTCCATGTATGTTTGGTATGGCCGTGTTCTCCGTTACCACCAGAAGTCTTTATAATCAATAAAGATGTAGCCCAGTCTTTTAATCTACCTCCTGTGAATATTTTGTTCTGGAGTGAGAATTACTATGGTTTACAAGCGATTAGAGTAATTTTATTTTAAAAAACGATATCTTTGTCATTTTCATTTTCCTTTAAATTGTAGGTCATAGTTATTTCCCATTTTGATTATAGTTTATTGGAGCTTGTCAGCAATCTATTGTTTTTTCGACCTTCTAGGACATATGGAACTCCGTTAGGAGGTTGGATGGTTTACTTCAGAGCCATATAAAGGTATCTTTTATATGGCTCTGGTTTACTTGCCATAAATGTAGCAAAGTGTGTTCCATGCCGAGTGTTCCATCAAACTATGCTCATTGGAATACAGTGCCATGTCTGCTGACCATGAGTTGTGACATAACTAAAAGTAATGTTTTAGATCTTGTGTATCAAATCGCATTGCATTGATTGTCATACATAGGTTCCGTCTCACCGATGCATTTCGTAAGGTGAATGAGTACATGACCAATTCCAGTGGAGGGCGCTATAGACCTTTTCAACTGCATAAACAAACGTGCGCATTTTCAGTGGCACGGGAAACAACATTGAGCTAATGGTAACTTGACGACAAATGTTTAAAAAAAAGTCAACATTTTGTAGGGCAATACACTAAATTCTGATTTATCATTTCAAAGTATCTGCATTGGTTTTGAACGTTTCAACCAGAACCCTTCTAGGAGCAGATTGAAAGGGAATATAGGTATTGTGAAGTGAATTGCCATAAGTTGTGCTGCTGTTGTTATTTTAGGTACTTGCACTTGTCAAACTGACTTAGCTACAGCTTAACGTTAAAGTTAAGAAATTTGCACCTGAACTTGTGAATTAAATTACTTCATTTAACATGGCTGTCATTCAGGTTTAAAAAGTAGTAGTTTTATTTTGTTACAAAACTGCACATTGTCTCCAAAACCCTAGGTTGCAAAAGTAGCCTCAAAGCTGTATAATTTGGTTTTCTTACCATTTTTTTCTTAAAAGAAAAATGGGAAATGAAAACAATTTATACAGGCAACATTTATTTGCTATTGATTGTAAAAGGTTAACTCCCGGATCCTAACGCTCACACTGACAAATACAGTTGTAAAGGATATACACCCAACACTGTAAAAACTTTTCATGGTGGCTGCCTTTGGTTTGGCATTAGGGCATTACTCATATCAGTTCTTCTGACCAAAGGTTCTAGAACCCTCCGCTCCAGAATCTTTGGTTCTGACTGAGAGAGAGGGCGGTGGTGCACAGGTGTAGGCATGGCCAACTTTTGGTTCAGTTAAAGGACCATTATTCTCCAAGGCCCTTCAGGGCTCTTATTATGTTTGACCACAAAATGACCTTTGTAAGGCATTGCCTCGGTCAAGCCAGAGTTCTATCAAAGTCCTTTTAGGCAAGTCCCTCCACTCGGCGGCCATATGGCAAAGCTTTCTGGGCACCCATCCATTTCGGCAGAAATGCGCATGCGCAAGGCTTCACGACACCAATCTTGCTCCAGCGGCGAGATCACGACACATGATTGGCACGATGTCTTCACATGTCTTCCCCTGGGGATCAATAAAGTATCTATCTATCTATCTACCTATCTATCTACATGTCGACGTTTTGCTGAGGAAGGGGTGTGATATGTGTAGCGTTACAAACTAGCCCCATGCATTTCTATGGAGGATTTTTTGAGTGCTGTGTCTCATTAGAAAGTCTCTGGTTCTTTCTAACTAACACCCAGGGCTTGCTGCTGGTCCAGGCTGGGGGCCCTAACATACTGATTTAGTTATGATTGTGTTGAATGTCTTAGTATATACAATGTTTAAATAACAACAGAACTGGTAATGCAAACAACTTTAAATATAATAAAATAAAGGCCTATGACTTAAAGCAACACCAAAGATAACCGCTCTATGCAAGTTTACCAGATCGAGTAGCTGATCTATAGTTTGATGGAATGAGACGTAAGCAACTACAAATTTGACTTGCTTCTGATGTTGCAATACACCATACTTTCATAAAGTCATGCAACATACTCTACCTTGTCTGTGGACATCGTTATTTGCAAAGCCGGTGCTGGATAAACTAATGGCGTGCGTGCGACACAGGGAAAGTGCTTTGGTGTTGCTTTAATGACACATTTTCGCTGTGTATGCATTTTAAAATATTCAGCTCTATCAGTGGTACCGCTAATTCCTGACATGGCTAGCTGAGCATTTCAACTTAAACATTTAAACTGATAAAAACAAATGTAGTCAAAGAACACTGTGTTTGTCCAGACACAGGATTGTTATAATTGTAGTTTTGACAGATTACTGAAAGAACCCCACCCTGAAAGACTCAACTGTTCATTTGAAAACACAATATTGACCGAGACACTATGGCACCTCGTAGTCACCTGTACGTCCAGCTGATGAGTAGCCTTACCTGCATTGACCTCTTCAGTCACACACCCTCAGGGTGTGTGTGTGTGTGTGTGTGTGGAGAGAGAAAGAGCTCTGTAACAATCTGGCTTCTGGCGGTAAGCCTTCAAAGGGATGCGCTTGGGAAATGTTAGCCTTTCGGCATGAGACAGGACGTCACAAAACCTTTTGAACACTCCGGCATTTTCGACCTGTGACTGACCTTTTGCCTTTGACCTGTGACTGACCTCTTGCCAACCTTCCTGTGACCTGCATCTGACACCTCGGCTCTGCGGTGTTGAAGTTTGTCTCTCCTGGAGAAGTGAATAATCCACCGTGTAGTTTGCTGAGCATATCAACCCATGCATGTAATATTACTATGTCATGAATAAAAATGCAAAGGTTACAGATTTTTATCAATCTTCTTGGCCTTCTAATCTGTGAGTGTCACAGATAAATGTTTAGGCGTTTTTTTTTTTTTACCAGTGACTGACCTGACCTCTTGGCAAACTTCCTCTGACCTGAATCTGACATGTTGGTTGTCTGCCATTCTCATGGATCTCCTGGGATTGTGTGACCGACTCTCTTTGAGTAATCCTCCTGTGTTCATGTTTTGTTTTAATTTTTTTTGCACTAATAATGCTTATGAAAATTCAGACCACTTCACGGGTCAAGAGACCAAAAATATTTGGCTAAGATGAATGACAAACTTCCATTTTACCCCATGTCTTCAGTAGCGGATCCCAACGATTTTCTACCCAAGACTTCAACATTGTGCCAAGGTTGCAACCCCCCCCATAGTTAAATTACAGTGAAGATGTTTGTATTGTGCCAGCTTGAATAATGTGTGAGAGCCTTGTGCTGTGGAGCGTTTTTTTTTTTTTTAATGTAGTGTCGTCCCTTTTGTTCGATGCTGGAAGTGTCGGCTGGTTTCATCTCCAGCGAGCCTCTTCAGCTCCTGTCGGAGTGGCGCTGCTCGTGCTCTCTCCCTGCTAATTAAGTGGAGGGATCCACACGCTGCCGCTTCGCTACGCTGCCCACCGACGGGGTGTTTGCGGGCTTTGCAGAGGCTCTCGCAGTGGCAAATGGCTCAAATACAGTCATTTCTCCACTACCACCTTGTGCTGCCCACCCAACCCCATCTCCCGCTCTTGCCAACGCTCTGGGCTTGATTGTTTGTTTTTGTTTGGAGTTGTCGCGGTGAGAAGCACCACGACACCACTTCTGTGAAGCTTCATGCAGACGGTTGCCGAGCGCAGAGGCAGATATTATCTTCGGTCTCACTCTCAGCAGTGAGAGTGGTTCCTTGAATCACATGGAGACGTATAACGACCCCACACTCTGCTTCATGAGACATATGAGAACCCCACACTCTGCTCCGTGAGACATATGAGGACCCCACACTCTGCTCCATGAGACATACCATATGAGGACCCCACTCTGCTCCGTGAGACATACCATATGAGGACCCCACACTGCTCCATGAGACATACCGTATGTGGACCCCACACTGCTCCGTGAGACATACCGTATGAGGACCCCACACTGCTCCGTGAGATGTATGAGGACCCCACACTGCTCCGTGAGACATACCATATGAGGACCCCACTCTGCTCCGTGAGACATACCATATGAGGACCCCACACTGCTCCATGAGACATACCGTATGAGGACCCCACACTGCTCCGTGAGACATATGAGGACCCCACACTGCTCCGTGAGACACACCGTATGAGGACCCCACACTGCTCCGTGAGACATACCATATGAGGACCCCACACTGCTCCGTGAGACATACCATATGAGGACCCCACACTGCTCCGTGAGACATATGAGGACCCCACACTCTGCTCCGTGAGACATATGACGTACCGTACCATTCTTAGTCTGGCAGAGCAAGCTCTCTGATGCCTCAAGGAGGCAAGTTGTTTTAAGTAAATCTCTTCAATTTGCTTGGACTTGATGAAATGGCGAAAAGACAACATGAGTGTTCTGGTATGATGAGGCAACATCATTTCTATGGTGTCCCATTCCAGAGAGATGGATTTCATACAGTTACCTCAAGGGATGCAAAACAGGACACAGAATACAGCAACAATACACAACTGGCTTGTGGCAGTCATGAAGGCCCCCCTTCACGGTACAACATGCTGTCACAGAGTCCAATCAGATTACACAACAGGACGGGAGGTTCAACAACCATAGACCTCTGAAGTTCGCCTACATAAAAGAACCAAAACGGCCATCTTTGCCCATGTAAGGAGATCCGGGTGTTAATTGAAGCTAACTACCTATGGCAATTTGCTTTGCAAGTTAGCTCTGGGGTAGCCGTCTTAACGTACCGAAGATCACAGTACCTACTCGAAGGCAGAGGACAAAAGTGTGTTAAGCAAAACGTCTGCATTTCAGACTTCTTTGTCCCCGAGAGAGTTTAAACAGGTGCAATAATTCAAAATCCCCATGTTATTTTCCCATAGGAAAAATCACAAGATACCGGATCTCAAACATGGCAGCTTTTTTGTAGGCGAACTTCAGAGGTCTATACACTACTGGCTTGTGGCAGTCTCAAACGCACTACCTGTTGCACCCAGGATCCACACAGGCTCTCCTTCCTGGTACAGCATGCGCTTCCACAGAGGTCCATAAATAAAGTTACAATGTAGTGTTGTTTGCATAGTTTTCATTATGGTGTGGTATAAGCTGCCTATTTCTGTTATTATTACTGTTTTGCCTAATGTTGCCTGACTTTTAAAAACTTTACAGTTTAATGTTCATTTTAATTACTGTAAGGTCCATATTCTGTAAGTCGCTTTGGACAAATGTGTCTGCTAAATGTTATAACCATAAGCGTTTTTTTTTTACATAAAATAGCCACAGAATCCGGTGACAATGTTGGGGACTGCCATGTGACAGCCTTGAGCTGGGGCACAGCCTTCATGACATCACTAGCAGGGATATATTGGAATTTTAGTGATTGCACAGAGAAATGTGTTAATTCAGTAAAAATCCGGCATCACATTATCCCGCCCGTCACAATTGTGCCTGACCATAAAGCAGATGGGTTCATATCATAACCAACCCCCTACCACCTTTAGAACCACAACTATACCATTCCATAAACTTCCCCCACACACCAACAGCCCCCACACATAAACACTCAATCTCTCTGTTTGTCTCTCTCTCTCTCTCTCTCTCTCTCTCTCTCTCTCTCTCTCACACACACACACACACCTCCAGCCCCCACACATAAACACTCAATCTCTCTGTGTCTGTCTCTCTCTCACACACATACACTCTCTCTCTCATTCTCTCTCTCTCACACACACACCTCCAGCCCCCACACATAAACACTTAATCTCTCTCTCTCATTCTCTCTCTCACACATACACTCTCTCATTCTCTCTCTCTCTCACACACACACACACACACTCTCTCATTCTCTCTCTCTCACACACACACGTGAAAATGAGTGAGTCTTGTCAGAGGAGCGGAGTCCCAGCTTTGAAGAGGAGCCTGGCGCCCGAGTCGCAGCCAGAACAGCTGCTGTCTCCCCAGTGCCGTGGCTGGGGGGTGTGGAACCAGTGGTGGTGGGGTAGCGGCGGTTGCGAAGGTGGAGGTGGGGTGGTGGAGGTGGGGAGGTGGAGGTGGGGGAGTGGAGGTGGGTGTGGGGGGTGTGTGTGGGTAGGCAGCGCCGGCAAACAGCAGATGTTTACCTAGGTAGTCGTCTCCCCCTGCGTCTTGCCATGGCTCCAGGCCTGTCAATCACTCTGGAGAGAAAAACAACCCACAACCCCCCCCCCCTCTCCTCCCACCAGCTTCCTCCTCTCCTTCGCTCACACACAACATGCCAATTAGCAACTTCCATTGAAAAAAGGGACAGAGAAAGACTAGGACAATAAATAGGAAATTATATCATCATGGTTGACGGGTGTGTTGCCAGGAGTGAATATTAGAATTGCCCAAGATTTCCGACATCCACGCAATACTCCCTTACAGAAGGAAGATTAGTTTGAAGGTGCACGTATTTTACACCAAAGACTAAAAAGCTAAAAGTCTTTTGGAAAAGCTAGTTATAAATCACAGCAAAAGGAACAACGGCAGTCCATAAAGGCCTCCCTGTAGTTTGCCGTGTAACTACACACGCTCCTATTAGTGTCATACACGATGAAACACACAATGACTTACAGCTTCTCTTGCCCTGGGCCCTTAAGAGACTATGGGATTCTAACAGGTAGGCTACACCGTTTGTGGAGCATTATGCTGCCACAATTAGCTTCCACTATAATCAATGGAACTGTGATGGCATTGTGTATTTTCGAAAAAAAATAAATAAAAAATAGACCAAAACTATTTTTACGCTCCGTGAATGCAACGCTTCAGTTACATACCTGGTAGCCTATAGCCTGCGGTGCTACCACCCTCAGATGGGACGGCTACCTCCCCACAATTCCTTTTTTGCAGGTTTGTCTGCATCACCAGCTCATGATGCTAGAGTACTCCCTGATTTGCCTAACTGTCCATGTGATAGTGTAGCAGCTCACTACCCTTCCTTACCATCAGGGGGAAGTTTCCTCATATTCCCTGGTGGTGGTACATACAGTGCTCTTTCATTTAGTTGTGTTTTCAGTTCAAATTGTATTATTCATTAGCCTGGCGGGCCATCCTATATCATTGAAATGTATAGTCTGGAATCGAACCATTTACCTCGCTTAATCCAAGAAATCCCTATGGTTTGATACTAGACGTACAGGCTGAGCAAATTAATTTGCCGCCGCTAGGGTGCGTCTAGATTTCTAGGCTAATTATTCATGTTATGCTAAGAGTGATTAGTGAACTCAGAGAGCTCAGCATGCGCACACACACACACACACACTCAAACCATTTTCACCCATAAATCAAAACTTGACAACGTGTCCACTCTAGCCTAACTGAGCCTAACCTCATTATGTACATTCGTGTGATGATGTACGTTAAACTGTTTGCAAAAAGTCCAGTAGTCCTTCAGCTGTCCTCCCAGCTTCACTTTGTACGGAACTTTTCCACAGCAGCCATTTTTGACACACTTGCTACACTTTCCAAGGAATTACAAGTTTTGCCACACTTACATTGAACAGAGACTTCATCAACGTAATTAGTAACACCTGCCTGTGCTTGCCCTACTATTTCATGTCAAAATGGCTGCTGTGGAAAAGGTCTATTATTTATGTTGTGAACTCGGGGACAACTCCTGACACTGCAGAGGGGCGGCAACGCACTCTTCCTCCTCCAGATGGGCCGACTCATCAAAGCAACCTGACGCAAGGCAGGGCCGCAGTGGCACTGATGCAGCAGTGATCTGGGCGGGGCCTTGGAATGTTCTACTCTGTTCTTGACGGGCGTCATAGTGTTACACTGACAGCAGAGACTAAACTGAACTAGGGTTAGTCACAAACCAGGCCTACGAAATCAAGCCTTAAGCCTGTGTTTGCTTGTTTCTTTTTTAAAAACACAAAATGAATGCACTTAATTGCTCGTAGTGACCTTAGCGAGGTGATCTTAGTCAGACGTTGGAACTTGACACTGGTTAGAGAACAGCGAGCTAACTGTCACCCCATACATCAGCTCCATCTTTTGCCGTTCACTCTATGTTCAACACCCAGCCAGGAGAGGGCAGTGTTGAGTCATCCAACGTGTCTTCGGCAGAATGAACATGGAGCAATGGACACAGCAGCAGCAGCAGCAGCAGCAGCGAGGTCAAAGTTATGTTATTGTCCACAGCGTCAGTCTTATCTCTATCAGTCCAGCCTATCAGCTCAAGATTAGTCCCTGGGTCAGGGCAGTGTGAAATCCAACCGACCAAAACATTGTGTTGCGTGGACAATCTTCTGACTTTGGACAAAAATGTATCTGAAAAACACTCACTGCACTGACACAGGAGTCGAAGAAAAGTAAGTATATTTAAGACAGATTTTATTCACTTTATTTTCAAGTGTTATGCAGGCAAGTTTTTCCTTTTCTGGTTTTTCACTCTTCCCCCATTCACATAACACATTTGTACAAAGTCGTATTTTAAAAATATCAATAAACTGCAGCCTTTGAGGCTAACCTGGCAAAAAACTCATTATCAAATGTCATGGAGACAAAGAAACATCTTAGAAAAAGATTTACAAATGAGATGTCACTAGAAAATATTAAAGAAAATCAGTTGTCACACAAAGTATTACCAAAAACATCTAAATTGTTTGGTATCAACCATTTCATTTGAAACTTTTTTTTTTGCTTGGTATTTTTTTTCCAACTCTTTTCTTTTGAAACACGATATGATGTGAGAAAAAAAAGATAATTTAAATTAAAAAGTAATGGTTATATTTATAAAAGGACCACATTTAGAAATAATAATTCATTACTATTAGCAGAAAACAAAAACATGCTGCACATAATCTCTGACTCGACAGCACACAACACACATCAGCAATTTCTGCAAAGGCAAATATTAATAAAAATACGGATAAATAATAAATTAGCGATACACAGTTTCTCATCTACAGTTGCCTGTGCTGTGTGAAAAAGATGTGAGTTGCGGGAGAGCAGGGGTGGGGGTGGGGGGGGGTGAGGCATTTTTTTTGGGGCATTCTGGGTAATACTTTTTTTCAATAAATTAAATTAAATAAAAAGAGACTTTACTCACGAAACGGACACAGTTAGGAGACACCACCAGACACGTTTCAGAACATCGTAAGGATTCAGGTGGAACCCTCCCCACCAGACATATTTTAGAACATTGTAATGATTCAGGTGGAATCCTCAGAACCATCTCCACCAGACATATTTCAGAACATCGTAATGATTCAGGTGGAACCCTCAGAACCCTCCTCACCATACCTATTTCAGAACATCGTTATGATTCAGGTGGAACCCTCAGAAAACCCTCCCCACCAGGAGGCTGGGACAGGTGTGGCACAGAACCGCAAGATGGAGAGGGGCAGAGACTGGGAGGCACAATGATTATAGGGATGGGGCCGACAATGTGTGTCTGACTGCATATATGTGTGTGTGTATGTTTCCGACTGTGTGTGTGTGTGTGTTTCTAACTGCATATATGTGTGTGTGTGTGTGTTTCTGACTGTGTGTGTGTGTGTTTCTGACTGCATATATGTGTGTGTGGGTGTATGCTCCTGACTGCGTATGTGTTTGTTTCTGACTACGTATGGGTGTGTATGTTTCTGACTGTGTGAGTGTGTGTATGTGTGTTCTTGTTTCTGACTGTGTGTGTGTGTGTGTGTGTGTGTGTGTGTGTTTCTGACTGTGTATGTGTGTGTGTGTGTGTGTGTATTTCTGACTGTATGTGTGTGTGTATCTGTGTGTGTGTGTGTTTCTGACTCCGTATGTGTGTGTTTCTGACTCTGTATGCGTGTGTGTGTATATTTCTGACTTTCTGACTGTGTGTGTGTGTGTGTGTGTGTGTGTGGCGGTGTTTTAGGTGAGACGGGGATGTGGGGATGCATCTCCCACTCTCAGGACTCTCCTCAGAGAAACGGGACCTGCTGAGTTTGCCTCTCGGCTGTGTGTGGGTAGAACGCGGCGGGGGTGGGGTTGGCAGGGAGCGACAAACTATTTATTTATTTATTTATTTACGCACTTATTTTTTTGTCCTTAGAGAAGGATTCGCAACCTGACGAATCAGGGGAAGGAAGCAACATTTTTTTTTTTCTTTAAAAAAAGAAAAGAAAAGAAAAAAAGAAAGAAAAAGAGTGCTGGCTCACCAACGAGTTCACAAGTTTCTCTAATAAACAATTCACAATTTTAAGGCCCCCAGTCTCCCGTACCCACACCAGGGGAGACTCTAGGCCGAAGCGGAGCAGTACTGCAAGTTTGTGTTAAGGCATTGTAGTACAGTTCATTATGACTTTGTGAGACCTTTCTGCTTGTTTTTTTTTCCTTTAATCGTTTTTTTTTTTTTTTTTTAAACTCCTTGTATCAAAGAAACCTACATTTGCTCCCAACCCTTAATTAATGTAAACATGGTGTCACTAAGATTGTCTTTAAAGTATTGCTTTCACCTAAACTTAGCAAGCCATAGAAAGCTAGATTGTGTTCTCTATTTACCACCCCACATCAATATCTTTTCTAGAAACCGTGACAGTAACAATTTTATCAATAGGAATGCTTTGTTTTATAAATTTAATTTAACGTGTGCTTTTAATTACTCTCTTCCATCTTATTCTCTCTCTTCTGCTTCCCCTTAAAACAAGAACTTCAAAAACTGTCCTCCACTGAGAACTTGGAAATCCAAACATAATCTTCGAAAGGCATGGTTTTCTGTAGGCTTCAGCATCTTGGGTTTGAGGTTTTAACCATTGGCAAATACACTCAGATGCCTTGAAGATGTCCAGGCTAGCTAGCTTCCTGCATGACTATAGTCACGAGCCAAACGCGATCAGGCCAAACATGACCACCGACACAGAGTGGAGCAGAGGAGAGGAGACCGTCATCAAACAGATCAAAACATCTGGTTTTCTGTCTTTGATTGTGTTTGGGACCATCAAAGTGTTCATACTGTGTACCTGCCCCCAAAAAACAAAACAATAAAATAATAAAATAAATAAGAAACTTGGCCCTGGCCTGGCGTACTGGCGTCTCTATGTAACTGGGATCTCAGCCGACCCACCTAGCCCTCCCCATTATATAGATAATTCATACCTGCGAATAACTGAAGTACATACTTTTTGTGCATAGAAATAGATTCTCTTTTAATCCCAAGATTCTCTGTGGTGGCGATTGGTGTGAGAAAGCCACAGCGTTGTGCTACTGCTCTGATTCAGTAATAAACCTTCACCTCCACCTGGCTACCGCTAGCTTATTTTATATTTCTCTTTTAAAAGCCATATTTATTTTTTACTTTAGACTATCTTTTTGTCATTATATGCATTAGTTTTAGACTCTTAGAAGAATGCGAATAAAAAGAAAAGATAAAAACAACAAAGAAGAAATGACAAAAGTGTTGGTGCACTTCTCTAGCTGCTCACCTCCATACGGCACTGAAAGTGTTGGTGCCAAGTGAGGAAAAATAACAAAATAACAATAAAAACAAATAACAATAAAAACAAAATAAGGGTGTGGGCTACTCAAACTCCTCCTCCATGTTGTTGGAGGTTGTGGGCGTGGCCGGGTTGGAGTCCTGGGAGAGGGACGCCACGGTAACCATCCTGGGCGAGCCGAGGACCTCGTCATCACCCGTGTCCTCCATGTCCTCTGTGGTGATGATGGCCAGCGCGGCGCCGCCCTTCTTGTTCTGGTGGGTCTTGATGTGCTTGGACAGGTGGTCGCTTCTCATGAACCGCTTTGAACATTCCGGACACTCAAACCTCTTCTCACCTAAAAGGAAACAATAATGAAACCAACATTTCAAAATTAATTGCGAACAGTAACCTCAACCACAGCAGCCTGCGGCCCTTGAAGCACATCTTGCTTTGCCTTGCATTGGGTATGTGAGCACTTTAAACACTGTCCTGGGGCAGCCGTGGCCTACTGGTTAGCGCTTCGGACTTGCAACTGGAGGCTTGCCTTGAGCAAGGCACCTAACCCCTCACTGCTCCCCGAGCGCCGCTGTAGCAGGCAGCTCACTGCGTTGGGATTAGTGTGTGCTTCACCTCACTGTGTGTTCACTGTGTGCTGAGTGTGTTTCACTAATTCACGGGATAAATGGAGAGATTGGGATAAATGCAGAGACTAAATTTTCCTCACGGGATCAAAAGAGTATATATACTTATACATACTTAGCACTTAGCAAGGCACTTAATATATACTTATACATACTTAGCACTTAGCAAGGCACTTAATCCCTAATATATATAGTATATACTATATATAGAGTACAGTATATATACTTATCCATACTTAGCACTTAAGCACTTAGCACTAAGGCACTTACCACTAAGGCACTTAGCACTTAAGCCCTTAGCATTATATACTATATATAGAGTACAGTATATATACTTATACATACTTAGCACTTAAGCACTTAGTACTAAGGCACTCAGCACTTAGCACTAAGGCACTTAACCCGAAGTTGCTCCAGAGATTGGCCCCTCTAGTAAGTGAGTGAGTAATCCGTGGAATGGTATTGTGGAATTTTCAGCCATAAAATTTCAGTTATGCATATAGTTATATAGTTATACATTTAACTAGGGCTGCACGATATATCTAAAATCTATTGTTATCGCGATATCAACGCTTGCGATGGACATACCGCAAAGATTACTTAATTTTCTATAGATTTCGATACATTTTCTGTGCCGTGCGCAGAACTCGGCATGCCGGTAGCCTAATAACGTGGGATGCGCAGCGTATGAGGTTGGAGAAAAACATGAGGTGGAGAAAAACATTAAATATTTAAATATCGCAAGTTATATCGTTATCGCAGTACTCAATAATGTTATCGCATATTGCATGTTCTCCTAATATCGTGCAGCCCTACATTTAACACTGTGATTACACATTTAAAACATTTACAAAGCATACTCTTTTAATACTCTACAAAGCATGCTCTTTTAATACTCTACAAAGCATACTCTTTTAATACTCATACTCATTTAATCAGGCCAAAAGATGGAGACAAAGACAGCGGAAATGTGACCGGTACTTTTTTTTTAAATGAATTTGGATCCTTTGTTCAGTCAGAGGTGGACTTCTTCACAAGACGGAACAGTCTGTGGCTTTACATGAAGTGGGCATGGGGACAGCCGTACAATACTGACCTTTACAAGACATAACCGCAAAGTAAAATAAATCCAAATGACGAAAAAACATTTTTTTTACAATGTTATTCAAGTGTAAATTGATCAGCACTTCATATGTTTTCTCATTATTATGTCATCCTAAAACTACTATAAAGGGCTTTGCGCCAAACAAGAATAAGGCCCATAATCATAGTCCTACATTATCACCGGTTGTGTTTTCAGTAGAAGTGTCACATTTTATCCATTATTTTTCACAGATATGTCAACAACGTTGTCCAAGGCAATCCACAATTCTCTACATCGTTAGTGTCATTAAAAATTAAACAACTCAAATGATATGTTAAAAATGGAACATTTCTTTTAGTGAGTTTCCTGGTGACTTGAAGCCTGTGAACCATGACTAGTCTACTTGAGTTTCAGAAGTGCTGGGCTGCTTTGTGAGAGACAAAGGGGTTATCCTGCATTATCAGCATGTGATTGTCAGTAGGTGCGCGATCATAATTATCTTCATTGTTTATAACAATGCAAATGTGTGCTTCAAAAGAGGGTGGGTCAATGTGTGTGTGTGTGTGTGTGTGTGTGTGTGTGTTGTTTGAGTGGGAGTGTGCATGTGCATATGTGTGTGTGTGTGTGTGTGTGTGTGTTTGTGTGTTCAAAAGAGGGAGAGAATGTTACTACACCTGCATGTGTTCACTGCATGACGGTGCTGAGATGGATTATTATCATTCTACCCATGATGCAACTGAGAGACGATCCTTAGCATTCTGACCAAGGACACATACTGCAGTACCCACTAGTGTTGATATCTGACTGTGTGCATTAGGTCAGTGAACGTTAGTTTATTAGCATTGCTAATACTAGCAATGCAAGTGTGTGTGTGTGTGTGTGTGTGTGTGTTTTGCACTGAATGCAAGTGTATGTGTTACATCTGTGTAGTTGTGTATACCAAGGGGGTAGAAGACCGTTCGGAAAGCGCACCACCTACAGTATGGATGGGTCTGAGGCCATAATCGGCTTCACTTCTCTCCATTCAAGTCCTATGGGGTGGCTCTGTCCATTTATGTTATTGTCCATAGTGTGTTCTTCAGTGTGTCATAATGTACACAGTACCTGGCCTATGGACACCTAGATTTGCTTGCATATTTGTGTGTTATCTGCCAAAACTGCAACAACAGCCATATCAATGACATGAGTTGTTTTATTTCTTTACTCAAGTTATCTTTGCAAAAAGTACAACTTCTTGATTATTGTGTATGTGTGTATGCATGTGATGCATGTGTGCATATGTACATGTGTGTTTGTGTGTGACTGTGTGTGCCAGTGTGTCTGAGTTATTTAATAAAAGATTTGGTTAAAGCTGACCAATTGCAGTGTTGAGCTAGCCTGAAAAAAAGGCAAACTCATTCACAAAGTCAATAGTCTGGTGACTCTCAATTGGGAAATCTTTCCAACACTTGCATCGCAACAGGCGCTAACTTTGAAATCATTGGTCCAGCCTCACCAATCACATTGATCAGAGATTCTTAACGTTGCTTCCTACTTCACCTAAACTTCACAAACTGACAATAAACAGCATCTACAGTGAGGATACAATGCATGTGGGTCTACCTTTTAATTTCTGCATTTTTTGACATTTGCAGGTCTTGCTGCTTCTTTTTTCTTCACAATGAGTTTCGGTTTCGTCTTCCCCTCTCGCCAGATGAATTTCGTTCCGCCCAGCTCCACATCCATCTGGGATCGCTTCCATTGGGAGTGATTTCGGCACCAGATTTTATGGTAGAGCCAATCAGGACGCAGGGCGGGAGTTTCATAGATGTGACGTAGTGGAGAAGCGACTGTGAGACTGTTTTGCGGCTCGCATCGAGGAAGCAAGCGTCATCAGCGTCACGGGTTGGCTTCGATGTGAGTGATTGAAGTAGCACGTCAATAAACATGACGGCCAAGTGGCTTATCCAATCATATGCAAGGATTTTTGATAAGGCCCAGCTTTCTGAAACACCTCTCCAATGTAGCGATCCCAGATGGATGAGTGGAGCTAGGCGGAACGAAATTCATCTGGCGAGAGTCAGGTTAGTTACAGACTCGATCTCCCTGAAAGAAGATCTATGTGGGCGGGAGCATGCTAGTGTTGAACAATACCTTTAAATGTAATGCATCTAACGAGATTACAGTAGCCTTTAAAATCAATACCGCTGCATGTCTGAATAGTTTTCCATAGAATAATACATAGCATTTCTTCTGCTGCTCTGAATAATTAAAGGAGAACTTGGCAACTATTTCAACGTAATAAATCCGTTTAGAAATCATTTGGATGGTTAAATGACCTGTTCAGGTGAAAATGGTGACTTTCCCCGCTGCCCTTGGCGTCCCCAGGCGGAAAACCAACCTTGCAACATTGAGACTTACCGTCCCGGAAAGAGAAGTGAGAAACAAGAAACTCGTTTTAAATCGTGTTTCTTACCTTGTAACATCCACATTGTCTGCCGAACTTATGCTAACCGTTTCGCTAAATTGTAAACAAATCCATGTGCATTATCGTTACCTTTTTCCACAGTTTGAAATAGCATAATGCACAATTTCTCCAGCAGAGGGGGAAATATAGCTAATCCTGCCAAGTTTCCCTTTAAAATCGGTGTATTCAAATTGACTTTGCCTTAGAGGTCTCGCCCATATCAGAGGTCCTGCTTTGACGCAGCTTCCCGCCGGAGATTCCATTCTCAAACTTGGGCTCTATGTATGACCATGTGTGTGTGTGTGTTTGTTACCTGTGTGTGTGCGTCGGTGCCGCTGCAGCTCGTCACTGCGGGTGAAGCGCTTGCCGCAGAAGATCCAGTTGCAGACGAAAGGACGCTCGCCCGTGTGCCAGCGCAGGTGAGCTCGCAGATGCGACGTCTTGCCGTACACCTTCCCACAGCCTTCCATGTGGCACACGTGCTGCTTCTTCTTAGACGGGTCACTGTTGTTCCTGACACACACACACACACACACACACACACACACACACACACTGCACACACACACACACACACACACACACATACATAATAATCAACAAATTGTATTTTTATATAGATACATTTATTAGATACACACTAGGAAAGCTTCAGCCCATCTGTTTACTTATATATCGCCATGGAACTGAACATGAGCATGGAACACTAACTTGTATATCGCCATGGAACTGAACATGAGCATGGAACACAAAC
>NC_063208.1:6534006-6544006 GCF_017589495.1 Alosa alosa
TTATTTCGGGGGGGCAGTGAGGGTTAGGTGCCTTGCTCAACGGCACTTCAGCCGTTTCTACTGGTTACAAGTTCGAAGCGCTAACCAGTAGGCCACGGCTGCCCCCATCAAATCGCTGTGCTAACTGTAAGAGGGAGTGCTATCAGCACTGTTACCTTGTACTCCGGTGATGGTCAGGGGCACTCCTTGCACCTGCACCCCTGCCGCCCCGAGCCCAGCGATGTTGACCGTCTGCACACCAGTCCCCGACGCCAGCTGCGCGGCGTTGAGGGTGATGGGCGTGCCGCCCGGCCTCCGGCGGTGATCTCTGCGTGAGCGTGAAACCCTCCCCAGGCGGGGTTCCCCCCTGAGGACACGGGCGCCAGCGTGAGCTGCTGCGGCATCGCCGCGTTCTGCACCTGCACCGTCTGCCACTGGATCTGCCCGGTGGGCGAGAGCGTGGGCGCCCGGATCAGAACCTACAGACCATTTCAAGAGAGTTCCATTATCAGCATCATAGTTGGCCCCACAAGGCTTCCGTTTTAACATTCTATATGTTATCTTAATGCAGAGGAAGTAGATTGGGAACCAAATAGAATGTTCAAGCATTGTTTTTGTTTTTATTGTTTAAAAGGGTCTATAGTATATTTAGTATTTACTTTTGTTATTTTTCTTATCTTCTGTTTATACTTATACTTATATTTACCATTTCTGCTGTAAGTGCATGTTGTGTGTGATGTCTGTATGCTACTGAGACCTTTGAATTTCCCCTTAGGGATCAATAAAGTATCTATCTATCTATCTATCTATCTATCTATCTATCTATCTATCTACCTGCGCCGTGGGGTTCTGGAAGGCCTGCAGCTGCAGGTTCTGCTGGACCGGCTGTAGGGTCTGGCCCGGCTGCAGCTGGATGGAGCCCGGTACCAGCTGCTGCTGCTGCTGGGGCTGCTGGATCTGGATTTGCTGCAGGACCGGGTGGCCCACGATGTGGAACTGCTGGATCTGCTGCTGGATCTGCTGCTGCTGACCCGTCTGGTCCTGGCCCGCTGCTGGCTGGAGGCCGTTGGTCTGGACCTGGACCACGCCGGCGATGCTGCTGGTGGGGGGGTTCTGACTGTCCGCTTCGGCCTGCTGGGTCTGCTGCGCGTCCTTCTCAGCACCGTCGCCGTCCGACAGCGTTGGGGCTCCGCTGGTCAGCGTGGTGCAGTCCACAGCGGTCACGTCGGTCGCGGCGGCGGCAGTGGTGGTGGTGGTGGTGACGATGCCGGAAGATTCCGGCGCGCCGCTGCACACGGAGATCAAGCCGCCGTTGGAGATGCTGCCGTCGGCGGACTGCACCAGCTGGACGGTGGCCCCGCCCCCTGCCATGTTGTTGATGACGGGCAGGGCGAGGGTCATGCCGCCGATGTTTATGGGCACCGTAGTCACCATAGGGGTCTGGGCACCTTGGATAGTCTGCAGCTGGAGAGGGAAGGAGGGACGAATCTGCAGGGGGATCTGATTGGCTAGGTTCTGGGTGACAAGGTTGGCGCCGCCTGTCCGCTGAGGCGTGGCTAGGATTGCCTGGTTGTTGCCAGCCGAGATCAGCTGTATTTGCTCGGGCTGTACGCTTAATGATGTGGCACTGGTGGGATTTATTTGGATCTGCTGGCCGTCCGCAGTCTGGATGTGCGGTATTACCTGGTACTGGATGCCGCCTGTGGAATTGGGCATGTTTTGGACCTGGATGATCTGAAACTGCTGTTGCTGCTGCTGCTGCAGCTGCTGTTGTCCAGCAGGCACACTGTTAGCGCCAATCACCTTAAGTTTGCGTCCAGAGGCACCGTCGCTGGACATAGCTGTGGCGAAAGTCACCCCGGCTTGCGTCAGGCTGTCCTTGGTAACAGTGGTGGGAGCGGACGCGGTGATAATCTGCCAGCCATTGCCGGTGAATTGCGCTGGAACGAGCTCCAGTTGTTGTGTCGGGTTCTGAAGCTGCATGAGGCCCTGGCTCGGGTCAATGATGATCTGCTGCGGTACTCCCGCCTGACCCTCTCCGGTCACGCCCCCTATCTTACTGCATGTGGCCGCTAGCAGCGCGAGTGGAGATGGCTGCGCGTCCTACACACGCACGCAGAGAGAGAGAGATAGAGAAGAACTGTCAAAACTGTGGGCGGGCTTACAGGAAGAGTCGGTGGGTGGGAGTGAACCACATTTTTTCATTTCTCGGTAGAGATGGTTTACAAAATAAAACTAGGTCGCAGACAATTAACACGGAACACTTATATCTTTAAAAAACTGATAACATGCTGCACAAGCAAATCGGCAAAATTATAAGGGTGATTGAAAATCTCTGACAGAGTAACATGTGAGAAGATATATAAATGCAATACGCGCAAAAATATGACAACTGCACATAGCCTAGAGGTTCACACACAGCAACCGAACACATTCTGAGACGCACACACATGCAGTGAAGGGGACAAAGCTATTACGGAACCAGGAAGTGCTTGCAAGGAACTGGACCAAGCGGTGAGGGCGAGTGTTTTGGATACCTGTGATCCTGAAGTTTTGCCCTTGTCACCTCCTCCTGATTTGCCTCCATCTGTTGCCATAGCTTCCTTCTTCAGATCTGTAAAAATTAAATAATAACCTATATTCAAAGCGACAACAGCCCGATAGCTATCATCATAGCCAAGGCGAATTAACAACCTAACAAAGTAAATATTCACGAAATAAAATTATTTATTTGAAAACATCTCATTGTGCTCAAAGAGATGCCCTAGGTGGCTAAAATGATCACAACGCGTGGTTCACAGTCCGACCCTGAACCATGAAAAGTACCATAAACACTGCTAAAGCGGGCTGTCTTTTCGCCACATTGCACAACCAAGATGGATCAATCATGGGAACAAATAAAAGACAGTTAAATCCTGAACACATAACATACTCAACAACAAAAAGCGGGCATAACGTTAACAGATTGGCGATGCATAAAAAGAGGGGTGGAGACGCATGGGAGGGAGGGTACGTACCACTCATCCCGCATTAATAAACCGGAGAGGAGTTGTTTAAGAAAAAAAAGGCCGGACGCTATGGAGGCAGAGGCAGGCTGAAGCCCGGAGAAGGACGGCCTATTTTTCCACGAATGGCTACTGCTAGGCTGTGGCGTAGCTCCTCCGACCGCTGTCTCTCTCTGGCTCTGACGAAAGACCCACCCGTCAGGAAGGGCGGTACCAAATGCCAAGCACAATCTGTACGCCAGTATATAACAGTAACGTTACACAAAATATGTCCGGACTCGTCACTTTCAGTTCCTCTCAGACGCTGGCTGAACGGAGTCGTGCAGGTGAATTTTCATCCCAGTAAAAAGAATAATCATCGTTGAAGTATGTCCACATCGAAGTTGCGACTGTCTACACCATGGTCCACCCACTTCCATTTAAATATCAAGCGAACGCCAGGCCTTTCTCTTGTGTAACAGCAGCCTGGTCGACTTGTCTAGCCTAGTATAATTATCTGCTATTTTTCATTAAATAGTGGCATCTTAATTTTTCTATATTGCACATGCACACTTTTTGATTCACAATTGCATTTGAGCTATAGAAAGATTGCTATGGCTTTTGTGGGCGGATGTTCTCCTCCCACATATTCAGATTGGATGGACCAACCTCACATGCGAAGGTTTATATGGGAGTTGTATTTGGTCTGCATTCGCCTTCAGATATGCTCCATTTCAAAAGACTACTTCTCCCATAGTACTTAGCGCTAAAAACAGCTAGAATGTTACTCTGGTGTAGTCATGTTTGGTTGAGTGGGAGAGGGAAGGGCGGTGACTTGGACGTTGTGGGGGTTGGGCAAATGGAAACGGGAGGGGAAAGCCAGGATTCTTGTATGTCTACGGGGAAACCTTCCCTCTCACCCATCTCTCGAGTCACACGCCTACCTAGGTGTGCTGGCAGGGAGTTGGAGGAGCAGTTTTTTGTTTTTTTTTGCCATGACTTACAGCGGGTCTGTGCCTTTTAGCAGGTCATAATATAGGCCTATGGCTACATGAAATGACTTACCATTGCGGGCTTAGCCTACTTCATGTTGATGAAAGTGAGAATGCAAGAGAAAGGCAAAAGCATGGACAAGAAGACAACATAGGCCTATAGCCTACCCTAGGCCTACTATGCTGCTCAAATAGCAAGTTCTACTTTAAGCAAATACAGGAACTGTCAACTAAGGGAAGATGCACGTACTCACCAGGAACTAGCCTGCACATAAGCTACAGGTCCATGGTCAAGCAAATCAGCATACTTTCAGTTTGCAGTGCCATTTCATATTGTTATCTAATCTAACAGAAGCAAAGCGTTCTCTCCTAAGTCAATAAAGGTAATTATCACTACAGTACAGTCTACAGTAGGCCTATTGAGTTTAAGTATAAGTGTAGCTACTCCTTTGATTCCGTGAGGGAAACCAACTAGCCAACTATTGACAATTTTCTTGTGATAATAAAATCCCTCTCCTGTCAAATGTTTGAGGGTGTTGCAGTGTCTGCCTTTGCACATTAGCTCAGAGCTGCCAGGGGCTTTTGGTGAGATGCACAAGTTTCATGAGATCAGCATAGTTTTCTGAGGCATGCATGCTGGAGTAAAACCTCCAGGTTTGAGAGAGGGAGGGGTCAATGTACAGACAGGGAAAGACAGAGGGAGCGCATTCCATACACAAGGCTGTGAAGAGAGAGGAAAAAGTGAGAGAGACAGAGAGAATAGAGAGAGTGTGTGTGAGAGAAAAGAGAGAGACAGAGTCAGAGAGAAGAGAGAGAGACAGAGCCAGAGAGAGAAGAGAGAGACAGAGCCAGAGAGAGAATATATATATATAGGGAGAGAGAATAGAAAGAGAGCCAGTAAGAGAATATATATATATATATATATAGAGAGAGAGAGAGAGAGAGAGAGAGAGAGAGGGTGGAGCAGGGCTTCTAAGAACAAATGGAAATATTTTGTCATAGACGTAGTGGCTGCTTTATTACACGGGTGTTACCGGCGCCTCACCTCTCTCTCAGCTGTCTGACCCCTGAGACGTAACCCAGTGGCTGATCAGCTCACCTCTCTCTCAGCTGTCTGACCCTTGAGACGTATAACCCAGTGGCTGATCAGCTCACCTCTCCCTCGTCCGTCTGACCCTTGAGACCTAGCCCAATGGCTGATCAGCCTCATCCTCCACTGAGGACGTGACATAAGGACGTGACACGGCGATGCCTCCTGATGACTTCCTCTTTCCACTCTCACCTCCACCCACACGCTCTCTTTCTCTTGTTCTTTCTCTCTGTTTTTATTCTCTCTATCTCCCTTTCTCTGTCTCTCTCTCCCCTCTCTCTGCTGTGTGTGTTTGTGTGTGTGTATGTGTATTTGCACACATGTCTGTGTGACGGATGTTGTGAGTGTGTATGTGTGCTTTGTGATTGTGTATGTGCGTGTGTGTTTGTGTATGTGTGAACGTGTGTTTGTATGTATGTTTGTGTGTGTGTAAGCGTGTGTTTGTGTGTATGTGTGCGTGTGTGTGTGTGTGCGCATGTGTGTGTTTGTGTGTGTGTGTGTGTGCGCATGTGTGTGTGTGTGCGGAGCAGAAAGTACACTTTGTCCATTTTGCTGGAATGACCCTTTCAGTGAGTCAGTGACCCTCAGGAGCCAGGGGTTACACGTTATCATGCCGATCCAGATGCTTCATGTGATCACCAACATGTGTCTTGTTGTTTGTAAGCACTTTCATTAAAAAGCCCTAAGGAGGCCTACTTGAGGGCTGAGGCTAGACTGAAGCGCGCATATCCTAGCCTACCTGCTTCAGCCCCTCCCTCAGCCCCTGGGGAGGCTAAACTGAAGCGCGCATATCCTAGCCTACCTGCTTCAGCCCCTCCCTCTTCCACCCTATGCCGCCTCCCCAGGTTCCACTCTGTGCAGAGTTGCTAGGCAACAGCGCCAGGCAGCGAGGCTGCAGTTGTTGAATTGGAGTAGCCAGAGAAACAGACGGAGTTGGGCAATATAGCAGGAAGGGGGAAGGCCGTGCGCCTTGAGCTCTGTGTGTAGATGGAGAAGGAAGACACACATTTAGGGTAACAGGAAACACAATGCTTAAAAAAAAAACAAGCAAACAGATAAACAAGCTTAACAAACCTGTTATTTCTTTACATTTTTGACAAATCAAACAAGCACCCTTGCGTCAACCAGTAAGTAGGCCTACAGAGTGTCAGACAGTGCCTATATTGTAGCCAAGGCATGTCGAGTTGAAGACCTTGTGCAAAATATCAAGACCTAGTTCTAACTTGTAGAGTTCAGTGAATAAGCCTTAGGTCAGTAAAGGTTAAATTTACTTAAGAGGAAGGTAGTTTATATTATGAATGTGGTGACTGAATGTTGACAATGAATAATTGAGGATTGAACAAACTCAAATTTCCATGGATCCACTGTAGACAAAGCTGTCTCTGGTGTTAGAATGACAACATTGCTCTCTAGTGGTAGTTATATGCATTACATCTAATTTCAACCGACACCAACTATTGGCGTACTTCTTGATGTCCTGAAATCATTGTTTTAACAGCAAAGTTTTATTGTTAATGGCTTCAGTACAAATGAGAACAAATGATAGGCTATAGTTAAAAAAATATCCACAATTAGAAACATACAAACACACAATCAATCACAAACCTTGATTAATCCTTCTTGGTGCAACCCAGCCAAGATTCTTAATATATTGTTATCTCTTCCTTGAAAATCTCTTGTCATTGTCTCACATTGAATAAATAAGCTCTTCTCCTAACTTTGGAAACTTCTTAATGATATCTCTCTGTTGTTAATCCTATTTATCCTAGGCATAATATGCTATTGAGCTCAGTTGAATCAATATGGAATTTTTGACATTCTCTCATATTTCAGTTTTATCTCCGGAGAAAAGGCCATTCTCTTGTCTACTTCTAATTTAAGTTCTCAAGATCTCAAAATGGTCTTTTTGATGTTTTCTCAATTTTTTCACTCCTTTATTTCTCTCAAGGAGGAGATCAGATCTGATCTCAGCTGATTTATTTTATGTGTGAGACATAGAAAAAGACAATTTCAGTAGAAGGAATTTGCCTCTGAAATAGCACAATAGTAGACCTGAAAACACAATCCATAGCCTAATCTTTCCTTGGCAATATTACTTTAGAATTTACAATTTACTTTAGAATTTTATTTCAAGATGAGCATGCATCAGTTCAGTTAATTCTGTAAGCCTGATCTTGGTTCAGCGGTATTTGTGTCAACATTTCAGTTGAATGTACAGAACTACCACTAGCTGCCTACTTGATTATTGTTGGCCATATACCTCAGCACTTCTCCATGGTTAGGCTTGTTCTTCTTTCTACCACAGGAGGGTAGCAACGAATCTCTTTGAAACTCACCCCTCAAAAGATCAATCTTGCAAGCCTGACAGTAGAGACAGAGAGAGAGAGAGAGAGAGAGAGAGAGAGAGGGAGAGAAGTCATAGTTTAAGAAGATAATATTGATTTTTGAACATTTTAAACACATATATTTTTGCAGTTTGATCCCGTCCATGTTGCCGTTGTGTGACTGCAGGTCTCCATTCTCCGAGCTCATGTACAGCAGTGTAATTATAGCCATAAGATTTTGACAGTGATTATCACCACAGTTATCATGACCACAAAACGTGATTGACATGAATATCTAGTTGACATATCTGCGCGCGGTCTGCTCTCTGTCCCCCGGAGAACAACTTGTTAGCGAGAACTTGGAGCTGTCAATCAACATTACAATAGCAAATTTAGTTCTTTCAGGCTCTCTCTCTCTCTCTCTCTCTCTCTCTCTCTCTCTCTCTCTCTCTCTCTCTCTCTCTCACTCTCACACACACACACACAGAAAGGGACAAACAGACTGTGTGTGTGAGAGAGTGGAAGAGCATTTATTTCTCAAAGTTAAGCCATCATTCTCAGGCTTAATGTCTATATTTAAATGGAAATAAGGAAAATATTTGTAAGTCAAATTTGAACGCATGTGGAGACCCGAGAAAACTCAATAAAAATAATTTCAGGAAAATACAACAAGGGTGAAGAAACAAAATCAATCTTTGAGTGTACCACACAGCTGTGGCATAAATGTTTGCTTGTTCACATTCGAAGTCTGCTCACAATATTGTCCTAAATGGCACCATGTAACACAGGCTTCATGCTTTACTCATGATGCACAGATCACCTCAATCAGTATGCTGTGCTTTTTCCAATTCTCTTTACGTGTTGGCTCACAGATTATTGTAATCCCTCTCAATAAGTCAATGCAATTTCTTCAATCATCAGGTTTCAGTCTACTATTAAAGATGCAAAACCACAATATGCCACACTCGTGCAAAAAGTGGAAAACATGACGGGTTGAAACAAAGGAATTCTTACACTCCTCTTCTATGGAAGTGACAAACAAGGTCATAAAAACATCTCAAAACAACGGTCCTCTCTCAATAGTCGCAGAACACAAATGTGGTATTGTACTAGTAGTGGTAGACACAACGTGTGAGTGTTCCCACCATGCATTTCACCAATGTGGGTCCCTTTTAGTTTGCACACATGCATATTTTACAAAATATTAGTGCTGTAAACAGCAATGTATTGATTCCGAACACAGCACACATAGCGATATCTATGATGAGAGTGTGCAGTTAATTTATTCTCCCTGGGGCTTCAATCATGTAGTCTATGTGGTGGTATGAGTACACACCTGTTACAGGTATGTGTGTGTGTGTGTGTGTGTGTTCTGCGTCATAATTCTGTGTATCTGCGTGTGTGGTGAGTAACATGTCTATGAATGTGTGTATGTCGTGTGCATGATATGTGGACATGCCTTCTGTGTTAAAATACAAATCAACTGATAAAAATGTTTGTGTTTATGTGAGCATGTGTGTATGTTTGTGTGTGTACTTGTATATGTGTGTGTGTGTCAAGGCACTGTATACATAAGATCCCCAGTGAGATACATTGTGCATTATTATCCATAAGGTTTATGATGTTTGTATGAGTGTGTGTGGATGTGTGTGTGTGTGTGTGTGTGTGTGTGTGTGTGTGTGTGGCGTGAGCGGCATGTTTGCGTGTGTGTCTGACTGACCGAGGCGTCAGCGTGTCTCTGTCTGTGTCGGGTGAGGCCTGTGACAGATTTACGGCCGATCTTGTGAATGAGGCTTTTTTGGCAGCCGGGCGTGTTGTTCATAAAGTGAGTGTGCTCTTTCTGCTGAAGGGGAGTGTTGACAGGAGAATGCAAACTTTTTTATTAACCCCTGGCTGGCATGCTCCGGGCAGCCACACATCACCTTTTAATCAAGCAACAACAGTGTGTGTGGCGGCGCCAGCTGCCCTCTCAAGAATACACTTAAAAACCAGAGAGAAGGCCTAAGACATTGCAAAAGGATTTTAAAAAATATGATGTATATCATTATTTATTATATATTATAACAGTACATATACATATACATACAGTGGTTAAAGTGGGATTTGGCAGGTGGGGGAACCCTAAAATCCAGTTTCGGTGCAACGGGGAAAAATGACTTACCATTGGACAACATATTGAGTATCGTGGTGTAGCAATACTTTGTGGACAAGAATTGCTAGCTTCCTGGTCACTTCTGTACACGCGGAAAATTAACTCACTATTTATTTTAACAATATCATTGTGCTATATCGTTGGTATGAAAGAATATATTTATTATTAATTTATCTGAGGTGGCGGAACTGCGTTCCTCCCCGTCCCCCACTTTTACCATTGTACATATACATACATATGTTATTTATAATGCTATAGTGTTATATGTTATAGTGGTAACAAATATATATACAGTATATCAAATAATATTATATGTGTGTGTGTGTTGTGTGTGTGTTGTTATATATATATATATATACACACTCTCTCTCTCTCTCTCTCTCTCTCTCTCACACACACACACACACACACACACACACACACACACACACACACACACAATGTCTTGATTCCTCTAGGTCTCCTTCCATCCTTTTGTC
>NC_063208.1:6569006-6571506 GCF_017589495.1 Alosa alosa
CACGCGCGGATGCGTGTGTGTGTCTCTCTCACACACACACACACACACACACACACAAACACAATCGCAGAGGGTGATTCTATCTGTCCGTCTCAGTTGAAAAGTCTCCTCAATTGCTTTTAAAGAAGAAGGGGTAAGGAGAGATGGAGGAGAAAGACGAGGAGAGAAAAGGGGTGTCAGAGGTGTGTGTGTGTGTGTGGGGAGCTGTAGGAAGACTTCTTGAGCCCCATTTTCCCCTATTTTAATACCATTAAAAAAGACTTGGGGCTGCGATTAGCACTGGGTGCAGGCGGGTGTGTGTGTGTGTGTGTGTGTGTGTGGAGGGACGCCCTCGTGAGGGAGCGGGGTTAAAGCTGACTGAGCAAGGCAAGGGTGACAATGCGGCAGTTTACTGCTCGCGCCTGCTTCGCACGCACCACTCGCGCGCCATGGCAACTGCAGTCGGGCGGAACACTCGGCTGCCCACCGGGTCGACCCACCCGCCTCCCTCCCTCAGCGAAGCTCTCTCTCTGACACACACACACATACACACACACACACACACACACACACACACACACACACACTCACTCTCAAACACTTTGCACATACTCTCTGTCTCAAATGCACACTTGCACCCAAATGCACACTTTCTCACTCTCTCAAAACTCACACACATTCACACAAACATACAACAACACACACCCTGCCCTCCTCTCTTCACTCTCTCTCGAACACTCACACATACACACACACACACACACACACACAAACATACAACAACACACACCCTGCCCTCCTCTCTTCACTCTCTCTTTCTTTCTCTCTTATACACCCTCTTTCTTGCCGTCCCCCCCCCTCTCTCTCTTAGTCTCATTCAGTGTCCCTGTCTTTGTCAGAGGGCTGTAATTGCGCTGCCTTGGCAGCTCCCTGGTCGTAAATGAGCCGTGTGGGATAATGTGTAATGTGGACCGATCTGATCGGGGGCTTTACTTGTGCTTATGGGACGCTACCAGGAAGTGACTATGACAGGCCGTCACTGGGGTGCTAGCGTTGTCGCTAACTTTGGCCCACTAACACACACACAGACACAAACACACAAACACTTGCACACATACACAAAGACACACACACACACACACACACACACACACAAATGGACACAAAAGCACACACACACACACATTCAGACACCTTCCTTTTTCAGTCTAAGTCGCACTCCCTCCTTCTCTCTCTCTCTCTTTTTAAGTCTCTCTCATAGACTCACACTAATGCTTCCTGTACCGCATTCAGTTTTTTAGTTCCCTTCTCTTCTTCTCTTCTCTCAGTTTCTTCCTCTCTCTGTCGCCCCCCTAACCCCAGGGTCCCTTGTGCTGCCCTCTCACACATAATGAACACAATTTCACGCCACAGAGGGACGCATTGGCCAATTAGAGACATGACAACCACCTGCAGGCACGCCTTCCCAGAGGGAGAGAGAGAAACAGAGAGACAGAGAGAGAGAGAGAGAGAGAGAGAGAGAGACAGAGAGAGAGAGAGTCAGAGAGAGAGAGAAACAGAGAGACGGAGAGACAGAGAGAGAGAGAGATAGAGAGTGAAAGAGAGAGAGAGAGAGAGATAGAGAAAGCAAGGCAGGCAGATTAAAAGCAAGAACAAGGGAGAGAGAGAGAGGAATGGAGAGGGCAAGAGGCGGATTTTCACCTAATTCTGCTGCAAAGAGCAACAAAGTGCTTACTCTCTGCTCACGTGTACAGTTGCTAAAGTTTACATACCCTGTACATACACATGCTAAAGTTTACATATCCTGTACATACACATGCTAAAGTTTACATACCCTGTACATACACATGCTAAAGTTTACATACTATGTACATACACATGCTAAAGTTTACATACCCTGTACATACACATGCTAAAGTTTACATACCCTGTACATACACATGCTAAAGTGTACATACCCTGTTACACATGCTAAAGTTAACATATTCTGTACAAACACATGCTAAAGTTTACATACCCTGTACATACACATGCTAAAGTTTACATACCCTGTACATACACATGCTAAAGTTTACATACCCTGTACATACACATGCTAAAGTTTACATACCATGTACATACACATGCTAAAGTTTACATACCCTGTACATACACATGCTAAAGTTTACATACTATGTACATACACATGCTAAAGTTTACATACCCTGTACATACACATGCTAAAGTGTACATACCCTGTTACACATGCTAAAGTTAACATATTCTGTACAAACACATGCTAAAGTTTACATACCCTGTACATACACATGCTAAAGTTTACATACCCTATACATAGACATGCTAAAGTTTACATACCCTGTGTGTGCATACCCATGCTAAAATGTACATACTCTGTACATACACATGCTAAAGTTTACATCTGTACATTCACATGCTAAAGTTTACATACCCTGTGCATACACATGCTAAAGTTTACATACCCTGTGCATGTATGCTAAAGTTTACATACCCTGTGTGTGCA
>NC_063208.1:6581506-6601506 GCF_017589495.1 Alosa alosa
CACATCATCCTCCATTAGAAGTGCAATGAGCTGCATTGAGCATAATAAACTGCATTTAGAATTCCAAATCCATATTTCTAGATATTTTGGTAAAAGTAACTTAAAAGTAATACAATAGTAGTGTAATGCCTTACAATTCAGAGACAGTAATATTATAATGTAATGAATTACTTTGAAATGACAGTAATAAGTAATACATAATATATCCTTGAGGATCAATAAAGTATCTATCTATCTATCTATCTATCTATTACGATTTTGAAGTAACTTGCCCAACACTGATTAAACCACATGTCACTGCTTGACTAAATGAAAAATATAGGCTACTGAACATGCATGAAGATCGTCATAGTTGACAGAAATGATGATTTGTGCCAACATGTTGTAGAAACACAACCATAGTTAGGCCTTGGTGCAAATCTTCTACATTGGTTATAGTCAGAGATTCACATTAACTGTAGGCTATCACCACAAGTGTATACTAAACGTTTTTGCCCAAGTTTGTGTGCCGTCATCACATTTTGCAAAATTAGGCTACCTTCGTTACTAACCTACCAGTTGATACTTTATAATGCATCACGACTCAAGCGATTGATTGTGCATCTAATGTAACACTCGGTGGAGAGACTTCTACTTTCCAAGTTCCACTTTCACTGTCGTTGTGAGCTAAAAGGCTAGTATATGGGAAATACTTTGAAGTTCCTTTTGAGTCCAAACATGAATAGGTTTTCTTTAACCTGTGCTACACTTTTCCACCAAGTTGTGCGAAAATTGTAGGTACCCAGAGTTTTTTTTATGTTGACAGACAAACCGCACTACAGTAGCCTACATGGTGCAGTAAATGGAAGCTCTTCAGAGTCTCGCAGGCAACTTACGCCTATAAAAACAATATATTTATGGAATAAAATTAGACACCTCTGATTGCTGTTTAAGGTTAAACTGCGATAATGTGAACACCAGCCAGCGGAGGGCACTTATATAGCCTAGGCTACCATGCATGGACTCAGAGGGCTATTTTTCACAAACCAAGCTGCTGCTTGGACAAATCAACTTGAGGGGTGGGGCAGGGGGGCGCGATCGTAACACACACTGAACCTGTCATGAAGAGGCCAAAATGATTGACCTGTCACCCCCCAATCCAAATGGATGCAACTGCATTTATAGACCCTTTCAAGAATAAAAACAAAAACAATGCTTGAACGTTCTATTTGGGCCCCAATCTACTTCCTCTGCATTAAGATAACATATGGAATGTTAAAAAGGAAGCCTTGTGGGGCCAACTATGATGCTGATAATGGAACTCTCTTGAAAGGGTCAACTATGATGCTGATAATGGAACTCTCTTGAAAGGGTCCATAGGCTAAATAACTTAAATTAAAAAAAAAAATCCCGGAGGTCACAGGCCCACATGTGGACCGGCCCACCGGGCATTTGCCCTGTTGTACAGATTACCAGTCCGAGCCAGCACACACACACACACACACAATTTGTATTAGCTGGGTCATGTACAATACTATTTACTAATTGTATAACTAATATACTATCCTCCTGGCTTTGTTAGCCTAAAGAGACATCAGCAGAACTTCACGATCATCTCTACACTCAGGCTTGTGCACAATTCAGAATTTAATTGAGAATGACTCCTAAATTCCAATTCAATTCTTGAATTTGAATTGAATTTGAATTAAGGTCAAAAACAGGATGTAGAATTACAATTCGAATTTGAATTAAAGGAAGTAGAATTGAAATTCAATGAAATTCAAAGAAATTCATATACATAATTTAAGGGTAGTGTTTTACAATGAACCCTCACAGTATATGTCATGATAGCATTAAACACACAACTTGTAACTTAAACAGTAACAAATTATATTTCCACACTGTAAAACAATAGTTTTACTTACTTAAAATGTTATAGTAAGTAGAATTCAGGTTTTGTCTTTTGTTGAGATTACTTGTGTAAAATGAGTGTTACTTCATTTTGAGGTAGAGTAGTCAAGTAAACTATACTTGAATTGCTGAAGTTTGTGCTACACTGTAAAATTAGTTTATAATCTTAGTTAACCTGTTAAGAAAAGCATGCAAACTGATTGTCTATGCAATTCCCATTCCAGATTTGTCTGTAATGTCAAGTTGTGCAAACAAATGCTCACTTAGAGTAGTGCACTTACAGTACAGTACACAGAATTGCTATTTCAACTAACTTGGTCATTACAATTACAAGTAAAGTATACTGTATGTTTATTTAACACAAAAGGTGTATTGAAGTTGTGCTAACTAATGTCACAGTTCAGCTAACTGATATGACAAAAATGCATTTCCAGAATACCACAGACCCGGCCTACATATTGTTTAAGGGATCACATATTAATCTTTCCTGAAATTCAATCTTAAATTACAATAACAAAATGACAGTGACACTAAAGGCTATATATAGTGTTGTTGTGTAATTGATATGTGATTTATATTGATACATCAGCCCATCAATGACTATCCAAAACAGACCAAACCTGTGAGTAGAACTAGTGCTGACAGTTATAGACAGACACAGATCTGTAGCTGGAAACCATACATACAGGTACCCTGTCTCTGCTAAGTTACTGAGGCTAAATGTGAGCTTGATTAGGATTTTTATGGGTGCTCTCCTTGCAAACTTATGTTGCTATTAGACATGGTGGTGTTAGTGGCTGTCCATTACATGCACTCTCCTCTCTGGTCAGGATATTAATATCAACCCCAATGCCTTCACAACATCATGGATACACTGAAATGCCAAAATCAGGCCTTTGAATGAAGTGGTAAAACAAAGTCCTGACTCACTGTGGACATCAAAGATTAGGGGGTTCCCTGAACCGCTGGACAAACCCAGGTGTGTGCCACATATTGGTGGTACATAGTGAGGTCTCCCCTTCATTGTGCAGTACTTTCAGAGTGTAGTAAAACAAAATACCAATGTAACATGTTGCTTAAGTTCTACCCACAGCATTAGAGTGTTTTGGATAGTCATCCACATAAATGACACACCAACAGTATATATTTGTATATTTGTCACTGTCACTTGTAATTTAAAGGCACACTATGCAGGTTTTTAGCTTAATATGCAAGTTGTTTTTTTAGCTTAATTTAGCTTAATTTACCAGCTTCAGAGTCATTGGAATGGTTATATGACTTTTTTTTCGGTTGAATGGTGGCCGCCTCGCTTCCCCTAGGCCTGTGAGCGAAAACCACCCTTGCAACTGTGGGCGGCGGGCCCGACGGCCCTCAGTGTCAGGAAGTATAACGAGTGTAACGAATTGCTTTACTGCATTCAAATACACATAGACGCCAGGCACCGGCTAGAAAAAGGTAGCGATGGAGTTTCTCAGACATTCGTCATGACAGAGCAAGCGAAAAATAAGCAAAAAACGAAAAAAAACAGTAAGGAAATTGCCAATACTGCATAGTTAACTTTAAGATTGAATTTCAGTAAGGATTAATATGTGATATCTTTACAAATATGTGGGCCAGGGCAGTGGCATTCTGGAAGTGCAGAATGTAGTTAGTTCAGTTAGCACACCTTGTGTTTACACAATATAATTGTAATGACCAAGTTAGGTTAAATAGGAATTCTCCTTAGTGTAAGTGTACTACACAAAGTAAGCATTTGTTTGCACAACTTAGAATTCCTATCCCAGATTAGTCTGTAATTTCAAGGCAATCGGTTTGCATGTTTTACAGGTTAAGTAAGGTTAACTAACTAACTAACTTCACAGTGTAGCACAACTTAAGCAATTCAAGTATAGTTTACTCGATTTAAATGATCATGTTCACTTAAATTACTCCTTTTAGCCAAGTTATCAAAAAGCAAAATCAACATTATCAACAAAAGACAAAAACTGAGTTATACTAACTAAACATTTTAAGGAAGAATAGCTATTCAATTTTACAATCCAAAGTAACTTTCCCAAAACTGAATGCATGTGACAACACATTCTTCCTGTTGTTTGACTGTGGAATTGCATTGAATTGCCATGAATTTAATTCCACTTCCTGTCATTCCAATTCCAATTCAAATTCAACTTCCTGTGGGTGGAGCCAATTTAATTCAAATTCCTATTTGTGAATTGAATGGAGATCCATTCTAAAATTCGGAATTTTGCACAAGCCTGCTGTCTAAAACCTATAAATAGGTACTCGACTTATAAGTCTGGCTCTAACATGCTAACGTCCCACCGACAAAGACCAAGTCGACCCCACCAGTCGACCCCAGTAAGGGCAAATCAAAAACACTTTACGTAACGGGGAGACAATGTTGTGCCTAGCAGGTGACAGGAGTGGGGCTAATGACGTTGGCATGGGCAGCAAAAACAGAGAGCATGACTTCTTTGTGACTAATTGCTCACCCTGAACCCCTTTTGTGGGCATAACAACAGCCTATAGAGACAAGGCAACCTATAGACACCGTCCACACGTTCGTTGCATGCATAAAGCACATACATGCTGCAAAGACAAGTATGCATGTACATACCTAGTCACACACACAAACAGACACACATACACACACACACACACACACACACACACACATATGCACACACACACACACACATAAACATACATGCACGCTCACGCACACAATCAAAACCCACACACACTTGTTACGCACAGCAGGGTATGCCGTCACACACACAAAAAATACACAAAACCAGAACAGTGTGTGTCATGCACATCCACAGAGCACTTACACACACACACACACACACACACACACACAAACACACAGGGCACACACAGCGTGAGGCTGGCAGGTTTGTTGTGGCAGATAATCGGTTTGGTCACAGTTGGAATTAACCACCACAGGTCTCCTTTATTGGAGGAAGTCAGGGGAAAAAAACCAGCATGGAGT
The DNA here is from genome assembly GCF_017589495.1 of Alosa alosa. Taxonomy (NCBI): domain Eukaryota; kingdom Metazoa; phylum Chordata; class Actinopteri; order Clupeiformes; family Clupeidae; genus Alosa; species Alosa alosa. Next base: position 6,586,392 of record NC_063208.1, read on the forward strand.
TCTTGCCGGCAGGGATTACCAGCGTTCCCTTGGGAATTTAGGGAATAGCAGAAACCCATGTCTCCTGTCACAGCAGTGAGAAAAATATGCTGGGGGGAAAAACACGTTATGATAAAAATGGAGAAAGGCCATGCAGGGTTTATCGTCTAATCTGCACGAACCATATGCTGACAGCTGAAGAGGCTACAGACTCTTTCAAACATGTGCATAAGCAAACGTGCATTCCTAAGGCATTTACGTTGACACAGAAAACAACATTGAGCTAATAGTAACTTGGGGACAAAAACAAACAAAAAAAGTCGACATTTTGTAGAGCATTACACTAAAGTCTGATTTATTTTCATTTTAAAGTACCTGTGCTTCAACCGGAATCCCTCTAAGAACAGATTGAAAGCTCTATCTCTCAGTCTTTCATTCCAGCACATAATACACCCTTAGTATATTATACACATCTAATATTTTATTCTAAAACAAAGAAATACATAAACAATCAACCAAAATAAATAAACAATAAATAAACAAAATATCATAATTTTTAATAATGTGCAAAATTGTGCTGAAGTTGAGTTAAATCTGTCTAGTAGAGTATGCTTCATCTATGGTGGTGTTTGATGTGGTCATAATTGTGTTTGATGTGTGTGTGTGTGTGTGTTTCTGCGTGTGTGTTAGTGTACCTGCGTGGTATGCTGAGTCCGACTCACAAAGCTAACAAAGTTTTATGACATGCTGCATGTTTTCTGGAAATACCCTCTGTGGTTAAAAGGTGACTCAGAGAAAAAGAGAGAGAGAGAGATGGGGAGAGGGAAAGAGCAGAGAGAGAGAGAGAGGGAGAGAGAGAGGAGAGAGAGAGAGAGAGGGGAGAGAGAGAGAGAGAGAGAGAGAGAGAGATGGGGAGAGGGAAAGAGCAGAGACAGAGAGAGAGAGAGAGGGAGAGGGAAAGAGCAGAGACAGAGAGAGAGAGAGAGAGAGGGAGAGAGAGATGGGAGAGGGAGAGAGAGAGAGAGAGAAAAAAAGAGAGAGAGAGAGATGGGGAGAGGGAGAGAGAGAGAGATGGGGAGAGGGAAAGGGAAGACTAAATGAGGTAAAACCTCACAAAGAGAAATGCAGAAAGATTTGACAGGACTCCGTACCTTAATCGTTTCACCGATTGACTCCTCACACTCCCCTCCGCAAACATGTTGCTTCCTGGAGCCTGTTTTCTTGGTTTGTTCAATTAGCCAGCTGGCACATCTGTGCACGCTAACACAACGTAAACACACATCTCTTACACTGTAAATAGTTTGCCATCTGGTTTTCGCAGAGTTCAGAGTTGTTAAGATGGTGTTTCTCTCCAATCACCTGAGTTTTTGCATTTTTTTATTGTGATTGACGCGTCCGGTGTTAGCAATTAGCCATAATATGATAGCTTGGTTGCAGCTCACGCGAGGAGAGGTGATGAAGCACCAATGTACTACTGCATAATGTGCCATGGCACGCTGGGTCCTCCATAGCCTAAATTAAGGACAGTTGTTTGAGTTTAGCTTTCATCAGTGATCTGTTTCTTTACAATACTCACTCCACATGTTGGATCCAGGAGGAACACACACACACACACACACACACACACACACACACACACACACACACACACATACACACACACACACACACACACATACACACACAGACACACACATACACACACACATACACACACACATACACACACACACACACACACACACACACACACAACAACAACCACCACAATATTGAATGGCTGTACTACATCTTTAAAGAGGAGATCACACGAATCACACCACACTCAACAAATCTGCTTTTTAGTCCAAAAGAGAAGTGACTTTTAGTTTATCAGTGGTCCATGCCAGACACTGGGACAGACCACTTAAAACAAGAGAACTCTCTCTCTCTCACACACACACACACACACACACACACAACACACACACACACACACACACACACACACAATACACACACACGCACAATACACACACACACACACACACACACACACACACACACCCTAGCACACCCTTAATCCCATCCCTGTGTAACTCTACCAGTGAGTGAGGCAGGTCCCATCTGAGCGATGCCGCCACAGAAGGTGGATTAGGCACAATGGGGGGTAATTTCAGGGTATCGGGTGGCACCAGTGCCCATCGCTAGTGTGAGAATCAGGCCCATTCCAGCACTTCAGCGGCTACTTATTCTTGCCATGGTGAACTCCATGAATACCCTGCATAAGCCTATTACAAAAGGCCCCCCTCTCAAGGAGAGCCAACAATGCGTACCCATTAGCAAACACACACCACTTGACAAACCAAAGCCTAGGAAGGGTGTGGAAAAGGGCTCTGGGTCTTATGTCACCTTCATATATATTCTTAAGCAGGCTCCTTCCAGTCCAAGTCCAATATTTCACATATTAAACATATTATAAATATTAAAAGTATGATTGCACAATCAAAAACTGTTTTAAATCAGACAATCACTTTTTTTTTTGCATAGTGACTGGTAATACCGAAGGCATGTATTCTAAGGTTAAACCATATTTTAAAGAAACTTTGGACTTTGGAATACCATGTACTGATCCGATTTATTCATACTCATGTACCACTAAGTTATATTTAGTAATATTTTTATTTAATATATATTATAATTTAATATATAGATCATTTTTATATAATATATATTATAATTTAATATATAGATGCCGTGCCTTGGGTTCAGAGTAGAGAGAACAATACAGTGAAATCCCTGGTGAAACTGATTATTATTATGTAGAGGCACATGATGAAGCTTGACTTTAAAGAAGCGTTGGATGGTTGAGAGGACCTTTTTTTAATGTAAGCTAATATATGTTTCATGGAAATGGCTTTAAAGCAATTCTTTTTACAGAGAACTTCCTTGTTTGTATGCAGGCACACCCATGCACTGTGCTGGCCCAGCCATATTTGGGCATACACATAATATCGAAGTAGAAAAGTAATTTTGCCTCGTAATTAAATTAGCGTTAGATCATGAGCAATGGACTTTGTCCTGCCGAGCTGCAGGTCAGAAATTAGAAGCCACCACAAGTGTCACCACAGTTTCTTTTAGTAGCCTAGTACACAGACTGCTAGAGCACTTCAAACTAACATGGCAAAGACACAACAACAACAACAACAACAACAACAACAACCTGCATTATGTAATATAGCACTTTACCAAGGCACCCAAAGCGTTTCAGGCCTGATAGCCGCGCTACACACGTAGGCTACACGCGTAGGCTACACGGGGCATCTAACTGAAGCACTCCGTTAGCAGCAGCACGTACTGTAGGCGTATGCTGCAACAGTTAGCTGCTACTATAATCAATGGAACTGGCTACACCACACATTCTGTAAAGGCCCTTTTCCACTATGCGGCAAAACCCTGGTGTCTGGGGCAGGGCCGGAGTGGGGCCACTTTTCAGCCTGGGAGTTTCAGGTCCAAGACCGGCCCACTTTTTTAGTGGTGGTGGAAATTGGATAAATAAAACAACAGTTCCGCTCTTACTATCCTGTAGTTTTTATTAGTACCAATATTCCACTATTGCACAAGGATAGATTGATAAGTTAACAAGAACAGGAAGGAAGAAATAAAGTGTTAAATGTATCCCACAATTCCACTAGGAGGCATATTGAACTATTGTTTACATGTTTTTTCTGCATGGGTCAGCTATCATGTTGTTTGGTGATTTACTCCTTTACTACAGTACACCCACTTCTGAGCAAACAAGGCATATACTATAGGTTGATCATGTAGCCTACTGCCGTCATATACTGTTCTTTCATACATTAAATAACTTCAATATTCATATGGTTAACTCTATTATCCTTTCTACTTGTCTAGTTACAGCTAATTTCGGGCTCATCATTTTCAGCGGGGGACTGGCTGATCTGCTCAGAGGCTTCTTTTGTTTTTAGGCCTAGGCTACTGCATACACAGATCAAGCTTGAGATTTGTTATCCATATTTGCATAATATTTGCAAAGTATACAAATCGCCATATTGGATGATACAAAAAGGCTAATATTTTAATTATTTTAATATGTTGCTTGCGAACAGGTTGACAACGCTACAACGTCCAGTATTAGCCCAATAATTACGCCGCTAATAATCATGGCTATCTCTCTTTACCAGTTGCCACTTATGTCTGTCCGGAAGCTGTATCTGGAAGCTTGGCACATTTGGCAGCATTTTCCTCCAATACTTTTCGTCTTTTTACCTTTTCAGTCCCTCATGGCCTCTTGGTACCATCCATCCTCCCTGACGCTTATCACCACGGTAGGGCCGGCCCGGCTATGGTTATCTGAGAAAACTTTTTAGAAAAGACGGGCTATATGGACCCAACCAACTCTTCTTGGGAGGGGAGAACAACCCATGCAGAGGCTGCGGTGTTAGGCATAGAATGTGAACGTGTGTAGCCAACTTTAAGAGAAGATAGATCAACGGGGCAAATGTCAATATTTTTCCCTCGACCGGCCCAAAAGTGAAGCGGCCCACCGGGAATTCTCCCGATTCTCCCGATTACCCACTCCGGGCCTGGTCTGGGGTAAAGCCTCCGACTTTTTATTCGAAAAAGTGAAGGATCACCGCACACTGGTGGATCATCAGGTTCACTCTTCAGAGACGCGTCGTTCACTGAAAAATAAACCAGCAAAGTAAATCCACCAGTGTGCGGTGATCCTTCACTTTTTCGAATCTTATTGATGACTGCACATCACCAGCACCTGGAAGGCTGTGCATAGTAACGTTATCCTCAGACTTTTTATATTTCCATGATGGAGGCCGGATCAGGGCCGCGACCCAGACGGCCTCAGGTCAGGCCTGGAGTAGGGCAGGGCCGAATCGGGGCTGAACCGAGGACTTTAGGAATGGAATACGACGCAACACTTTGCTTATTTTTGTGAAGAAAAGTGATCTACAGATATATAAATGCTTTGCAAAAGAATTATGGATACAGCTTCTTGGTATCAATGGTATGACGTTTAAATGTCCTTGTAATTAATTTGACGTATGCTCGCGGTGTCGTTGCTTAGCACTGTTTAGAAGTGTCTAGCATTGTTAGCTAATGTCCCCGATGTTACTGCTCCTTATGGAAACAGAACACCGAGGCCACGCCCTGGTGTTTAAGACCGGGGAAAAGCCTTGAGCCAACCCCAGTCCTTAATGGAAAAGGGCCATAAGAGTTTTTACACTTCGCAAACGGAATGCTTAGTTGTGTAGCTCGACTGTTACTCCAGTCTTACTAGTCGAGTCTCACCCCAGCCATTAATGCCACTACTGCTACCCATTGCTGTATGGTTTGATTCACGGACATTTTACAGCAATTCACTTCATTACTGGGCAAGTAACCCCCCATCTCACTCTTCTGCACATTCTCTGTTTATAAGGGCTAGCTACGCTATGTGATAAAAACATGCCGCTGCGGTTTTCATCGTCCCTCTAGTCCCAGAGATGCCCTACTGAAGATTTACATATCCAACATGGTGTACTTAGAAAAAGGACCCCCCCCCCCCCCAAACACACACACACACACACACACACACACACACACACACACACACACACCACCCCCCTCTTTACATGGTCTTTAATCAGCACTGGTCTAATCTCGCCCGTGCGTCGCTCTAAACACTCCTCTGGGGCCGGCAGGCTCTAATTGGCCCCCTCCCACCGGGGGCCCGCCTCACCCCCAGACACACTAAAGCACTTTATTACAGCCAGGGGTCACCCGGGACCAGTCCAGGGGACACTGTATATGTGTGTGTGTGTGTGTGTGTGTGTGTGTGTGTGTGTGTGTGTTTGTGTTGATGAGGTGGGTGAGACGGCCCAATGACCCGTACAGGTCCCAGAGGAGCTGTGATGTGCTGTAAGGGTCTAGCCTGGCCTATGTTGGTCCCCTGATGAGGTCAGATTAAAGACGTGCTGTAAGGTTCTAACATGGCCTATGGTGGTCCCCTGATGAGGTCAGATTAAAGACCCTGGTTTGCCTGGATAAGAGAAAGAGAAGGAAAGTTTTTGAATTTGAACAAAAACACTATTGCCCACATTTAACATTTTGCAAGATTATATAAAACTTAGCAATAAAAAAATAGCAATAAAAATGAAAGTAAAAAAGCTCAAATCTGGACAGAATAGCTTCTATATCAACAGAAGTGTGCCTGGATACATAACTTGCACCACTATGCCACTTTCTTTCTTACTTAGGTCAAACAGAACTACCCAAGCCTTTTATTGGCCTGACTTTGCACTAGTATTTTATTGACTGTCTATGCACAATTTCAACCAAATTTTGCTGCTCTTATTTTTTTTTTTATTATATGTGCCCTCTTATTTACTTATTTACTTACTTTTTTGTTTACTTGAATGTTATGTTTGTCTGTGGACCTAAATTGGCAAAATATGTCTTGTCTTCACCGTGGGATAGTGAGAAACGTAATTTCGATCTCTTTGTATGTCTGGAACATGTGAAGAAATTGACAATAAAGCTGACTTTGGATGATGGGGGGGCAGGTTGAGTCCAAGTCAGACTGAAGCAAAGTATGACACAGAGAAAGAGTGTGAACCAGAGAGGGTAGGAAGAGAAATATGTACTGATGCGTGCGTGCGTGTCTGTGTGTGTGTCTGCTGCATGTGTGTGCGCATGTGTGCGTGCGTGCGTGCGTGTGTGTCTGCTGTATGTTTGTGCTGATGATGGCGAAGGAGAAAAGCCCCAGTAGCCCTGACTGGTCCCAGTGGTGCTGTGAACAGGCTGTAAGGGTGGTCCTCAGATGAGGTCAGATTAAAGACCCCGTCTAGTCTGGAGAAGAGAAGGAGAGATGGAGAGAGAGAGAGAGAGAGAGGGAGAGAGAGAGAGAGAGAGAGAGAGGGTGGGGTGGGGGTTGAGACAGAGAGGGACACAGAGAGATGGAGAGAGGGAGAGAGAGAGAGAGGGAGAGGGAGAGAGAGAGAGAGAGAGAGAGGGGGGGGGGGGTTGAGACAGAGAGGGACACAGAGAGATGGAGAGAGAGAGAGAGAGAGAGAGGGAGAGAGGGAGAGAGAGAGAGAGAGGAGGGGGTGGGGGTTGAGACAGAGAGGGACACAGAGAGATGGATAGAGTGAGTCTGATACATAAACTAAAGTATGACAGAAAAAAAGAGAGGGAAAGTTAGAGAAAAGACAGAGCAACTAAACAGAGTTTAATCTTAACACACACACACACACACACACACACACACACAATATGTATTTGTTAACCAGTTGGTCAATGTATTAAAGTCCAGCAGTCAATCATTGAAAGAGACCCATGGATTCTCTTTTGACATCTTTTACTATTCACCGTTCCACAATTCCACTCTGTTTTTTGTTTTCGCTAAAACAAAAGCGGCCCCATGTGGTGCAGGGGTTTAGTTGTGTAAAGAGGAAGTCCATTGTTACCAGTCACAATAAGCCAGATTGATCTGAAGCTACTGATGTAGAGGATACAGACAGCTGGACTGCAATTGTCCACTGTGATGTTTGGGAAATCTCCAGAAAGAGAAGACATTGAGGCCACATTTAATATTACATATCCCTAGTTGCACAGTAACTAGAGGCTACTATCAAATGCGGCATAGAATAGTGATCAAGGAAGAGTCGGGGCATATTTGAACAAAAGCTGTGGATGTATGGGAAACAAGCGCAGTGTAACGTCAAAGGTTACTGATTAGTTCGACACCACTGCAATGATGCAATTGTGTGGAGAATGGAACGCCAACAGATTAACACAATGACTGTAAAAAGACTAAAAGCACATCGTTCACACTTTTTTCAACATCTCAATAATTCTTTAAAGTCACTGGATTATTGAAGTTATATTAGACACACACTAAGTGCAGTGAGAAGTACGTGTTTCAGGTCTTTAGTTGGCTGGAGTGGGCAATGGTATAGCGCCATTTCTATTCTCAGTGACTCGACTACGGACAAAGTTATGCAGGGAAATAAGACAACATGAAGTCCAGTCACCACTGTTTAGGCACTGAGACGAGTGGAAAAAGGAGACAAATCCAAATACCCACGGTGATTATTTATACCACTGGCCACTTGTACCACTGTCTTTCTGCCTCATTGTTTGCGTGCTATATTAGCACGTTAGCACATATGCATAACCCCTCCCTCCATGCCACAGCCGAACTGTGGCCACACACACACATACCTTTTCTTAAATAGTTAAATATATAGATTTATAGACTTTACTTTATTTCTGCATGGTTGCACTGCTGGACTTACTCATTTGCACTATCACCATGACCACTATCACCATTCCACTATCACCCTGACACTCATTCACACAGAGCACCTTACCTTACCTTACTACTGTATGCACAGAGAATCACAGGCTCAGTCCCTGCCTCAGTCATTGCATTGCAAGCGCCTCTGATTGATTAATCACCACTAATTGGATACTATTTTTTAGTATTGATTTAGATTACTATTTTTTAGTATTGATTTAGATTAAGTGTTAGTATAATTTGTATTTTAGTATATTTAGCATATTCTTTATCTTCTACTGTCCTTATTGCTTAGTTGTGTTTTTATATTATATACTTTAATTACTCTTTCTGCTGTTAAAGAATGTGTTTGTATTGTCTGTGTGCTGCTGAGACCTTGAATTTCCCCTGGGGATCAATAAAGTATCTATCTATCTATCTATCTATCTATGCTCCAGCAACCCTCCCTCCCTCCCTTACACACACACACACACACACACACACACACACACACACACACACACACACACTCCCCATGTGCAAAGACAGATATTAGTGGATGCTTGGCGTGTGGTGATGAATGCTCATTCCCGTGACAGAAGTGACAAAAAAACACCATGAACTATTACAGGTTTCAATCAATCAATCTATCAATCTGGACAAGCTCCAACAAGCTGGCTGGGGGTTGCGAGGGGGTAAGATTCACAGACATTGATCCTCTGACTGCACCGTCGAAAAAAGCCTTTAAAAAACACACACACACACAACGACAGAAAAGAAACAAGAGACTTCAGCTCACCACCGTCCGTGGCCGCGGACAAAATCAATAAAACTCATCCTTTAAGAAGCATCCAATTATCAGCGCGGCGAGTAAAGGCGAGTCCGTGTCGTAAATCACCCAACTTTATTGAAAACAGACAGCGGACGAGGTAAAAGTTTATTGAAATGTGAATAACTCCTGACGCGGACCTCGCCCGATCTCCGCGCCGTCTCCTGTCCAAACAGTCGATGAAGGTGTCGGTTTGACGGCATGCCATAGTTTGTGACTTAGGATAGCTGTTTGCGACTCCGGCATGTGCAATACATTACCAAAAAACCCCCACAGGAGAATCTTGATGGAAAACACATTTAACTTCCTCAGAGGCAAAGCAACGTGAAGATTTCCACCACTTCTCATTCATTATCGGATGCGTTTTTGCCAACAGCACACATTTCAGTGGCTCTTTGTTCGAGAACAAGTTATCACGAGAGCGGTCTTCCATCGATTATGGAATACCTAACAATGATTTAATGAGGCATCTTTCTGAGGTCTCTTCATTGACAATTCATCCAACCACCACCACACAGTCCTCGACCCATGATCTAGTGTGTAGTAAGTGTCAGCCTGTTTCTACACATAACCAGCACAGTTATCCAATTTGACTAATAGCAGTAAGAGGACTTGTGTGTCGATCAGCATATGTGTTCATCTGAGGACTAAATCGATCTTGCATTGGGGACAAGACTTCTGAGCTGATGTGCTCTTGCTGTCTGAGCTGATGTGCTACTGTTTGTTGTGGTTAAACAAACTATGTGTGTGTGTGTGTGTGTGTGTGTGTGTGTGTTTGTCTGTCTGTGTGTGTGTACGTGTGTGTGTGGCAGTGGCGGACCGTGCGTTCAGTGGTGAAGCCTTCACTGATGACTGTTTTTTGACAAAAATAATAATAGGGGGGCGTTACGGGAGAGATGTTTTTTTCCATTTCAGCGTTAAAATGTGCAATTTCCCAGCATTCCATGGGGGTTTTCTCTCTCTTCTGAAGTCTGTGTAGCACTAGAATCTTCGTTACACAAACAATTAATGCTCCGATTGCTTATTGGTTAACATATCATCCTCAGCAGCAAGGTAGGCTGCTAGGCTATTTATTTACCACCCAAATTCACAAGGACATTATAAACTGCTGCCTGCTGCTGTCCAGTAAAGACGTGCAATTTAGTCCATGTCATATTGAAAGTGAACACCAAGTGTACTCAAGTATGGGTTTGTGCAGACTACTTTGAAATATTTAGGCTATCGGTTGCCTAATTTATGTTCATGACTCGCACGCACATATAGCACTGCCACCGGTCTACAATGATGTGTCCAAACCATTTAGTAGTTTAATCTGACATCAGCAAACTTGCTTCAGACTGTGGCTCTCCTATTTAGCTGTAGCTTTAACGTTAACGTTACAGTGCAACTGTTCTAGGTGCCACACTGCTCTGATTACTCATGTGGAACTACAGTAGGCTATCCTACAGTGTTTGCCAAACGTAGGCTATTTCGCGGTAGGCCTACACTATGAGAAAATGTTAGAACATTATAAAAATAAATGTCAGCACACCACCATGCTATTAAACATAAAAGTCACCAGATGTTTTGCCCTAATGCTGCTAGCACTACTGCTTGTTGGCTATTTTAGAATGTCTGATAGCCTGGTCTGATGGTCTGATTTCACCAATAATTTCCACAAAACCCAGAGAGATAAAAAGTCAGACTAAACTAGCAGGGCAGGGAACCAAAGACAAATGATAGTTTTCACATAGATGCCGATCCAGACATCTTCACCAAAGCCACCAACTCAAACACAACTTCAAGCTAGCATACAGTAGAGTAATCAAGCAGACACTGCAGTCTGCAAGAGGCACAAAAAGGTTTTTTTTTTATATAGAAAAGGGCCAGATAACAAGCATCTATAGTACTACTGTACTACAAGCCTATGTTATCAAATAAACATGAAACAAAACTGACCAATTCCTGCATAGGTTACCAGCTACGTGCAGAGCTAGCTGACGTTATGTGCATCTTGCTAACATGTAGTCTAGCTGACACCATAACGTACATTAGCCTATATTATTTTGCTTAATGAAGGCTTATCAATATATATTTTTTAAACAAAAACGGTCAATTTACTTATTAGTTATTAGAATTAGTACATGTCACACTGACCATAGTCATGTCAGTGTGACATGTACTTTTCCAGTGAATGTCTGTCTGTCTGACTGACAGAAGTTGCTCATGAAGTTCATCACGTAAAACAGACAGTGTCAAAATTCGTGATGAACAGTTCCGGGTATTCTTTTCGAACATTGCAGGCCCAACTGCAGTCAGACCTGCCTACCTCGCCATAACAGGTCGATTTGATTGGTTAATCAGTCAGATGTAGCCATCAATCAAGCCGAATCCAAACATATGATTTCTAATGGTTGCTTAGGTACCGAAAACGCAGTGATTCCTTGTGAAGGCCTGATGCGGGACTTAACAAGAGAAGACGTGCGATTGGATAAAAATGTATCGCACCCCCTCACTATTTGTTCACACAATCTGCCAATCAAATCACATATGGACAGCGGTAGGATATCAGTAGTCAAGAACGATCGGGAAGGAGAAGCAGAAGCAAATAATAAATGCTAAAGTACAATGTTATTAAAGACACTATTATTTTTCATTCCTTTGAAAATAGTTAGGCCTTCAGAGAAGGCCTTGAAGGCGTGTGTGTGTGTGTGTGTGTGTGTGTGTGTGTGTGTGTGAACCACCCAGGCACAGATACAGAGAAAGATCAAGACAAAATTCCCAGATGAGAAAGCCAGACACCAATCGACACTGAGGAAATGGATCTGGTGCAAATCATGAGCAGATCAGGTCCGGGCCACAGCCGGAACAGGACCGGAACACAGCCGGAACAGGGCCAGAACAGAGCCGGAACAGGACCTGAACAGAGCCGGAAAAGGACCAGATCTGTCACTCATGTCGGCCCTTCATCTCAGAAGAGGCTGGCTGCTGAAGACAGAGACTGAGTTTTTTAGTTCCCTCTCTCTCTCTCTCTCTCTAGACGAATGTGACATGCCATCGCTTGTTGAAGAAGCAACCCTTGTGGCATCTCTCTCCGACACGCGGGCCAGTCCTTGCCGCGACTCCCCCTCTGTCCAGGGGCATCCATCTAACACCCTGGTCCACCCTCCTGTAAGTTTGTGTTTTTCATAATGCCATTTTTCCCCCGACTTCATATTGACTTTTAAATGGATCTCAAAGCCATCCATTATTCATGCCAGTGTCCTGGCCAGCCCCAGACACTCCGCCTTTGACAAATAGCTCCATCAAGGACTTTCTGAGATGATGCTATTTCATTTGAGCAACCGGGAATATTTTTTTGTAAGTAAACTATTTATTTATATATTTATATATATTCATTTTCATAATCCATCTGTTCTGCTATGCAACAGACAGACAGGCATTTCCATGTAAATACACCTATAGGAGAGTGGTGAGGGCATTTTCAAATATATAATTCTCTTAGTCACCATAGTGATTGGAATGTGTCAAGCAGACTGTTGTTCTGATTCTGAGAGCCTTGTCTGGAGTATGTCATCTTTGAGGTAAGCTCTGAATGTCAATATATCCTAAAGCCACAATCTTTTTCTTCTATGTCAGCTGTATTTAAAGGTGCCAGATAAGGGCATTTTAACCCCACAGAACGGTATTGTCAATACATATAAATACCTTGGCCCTTAAACATGCCTTCACCAATCAGTGTTAATAAGGCTGTTTTTTAAAAATATCCCTTTTGACATAACATAAGTGAAACATATTACTATAACAAAGGATCACATGGAATGCTGTGGCTGTTGCACATGTTGATCATGATCAGCTACAGGAGTGGCAGAGAAAAGTACCGCATGGTTTAGTTATTGGTGCAGGTTGCTATTCAGGTGGGAGAGATAGTGAGACCATTTGAGTGCGACAGCCACACAGCGTGATGTTTACAGACACACACACACGCACACAGACGCTGCAGGGGAAGACAACCACCTGCATTCTAGCTCTTCAACATACGCATGATCACATGCATAAACACCATCATAAACACACATCAATCACACACACACACACAATTACACAGACTTATTTTACGGCTCTTCAGAATGCTGCAGAAAGTTACATTAACATGAACAGACCTTCCCAAACGTTCGGAGGTCTGATAATTCTGTATAATGACCGCATTCAAAAAATGAATGACCTCTGCCAACGGCAACAGGTTTTGTGTCTTTTAGTCTTTTAAAGGTGCCATGTGTAAGAATTGAGGTAAAAATATCCAAAAAATGAGCTAGATGCATGAAAAGAATGAGAAGAAATAAGGGTGATGATGTCATTAAAAAAAATGACAAGGTATAGTGCTGCAGAGATATCAACCTGAATTAGCATGCTAAATTACTAGCCACAGCCCGACAGGTGTCATAATACCAGTTTCGGCCATGGGAGGCGGTATCATGGGGCAACATAACCACCAGCCAAACTGCAATACACGTTTCTCGGTTGTTACTCTAGGGTAGACCAACTCACTTTCTGGAGGTATACTGCCCCCATCTTTTATGGAATGTGGAGTATGAATTGATTTTTTGGCGGACATTACACATGGCACCTTTAAATCATTCTGCAAGTTTGTTCACTTGTCACCATGGAGCTTCACTGAAAGTGAAAGTCAGCAAGTAATACGTTGCTATGCAACATCAGAAACGTTCAAGTTGAATTTGTGTGGCAAACCCTCCTGCTTCGCATCAGGGTCCTGTTTGCCCTGTCGCCATTTATTTTCCGATAACCAGTGACCAGTGGCCAAGACATTATCCCTTACATAACACATACACAGACGCTCTCACACACATGCACAAAGATACAGATACACACACACATGCACACACGGACACACATGCACACAACTACAGGCATTCACATATACATGCACAGACAAACACACATACACACACACACACACACTGACACACACACACATATGTATACATGCATGTACACACACTCACAGCTTTCTTAACCCCCAGCTGTGCCCATCGTTAACACTCATCGGGGGCTGCTGTTAATTAAAAGTGCCATGTGTTTAATTGCAGTTAACAGAGATGATGTTGGAGGTTGCTGCTGCCTGTGTGTGTGCGCTCATCTATCACTGATGGTCTAATCGCATTCAGACACAAAACAGCTCTTTAGTGGGGCAAAATACACACCGGCAATCACCCCAGGTCCACTACTACTGTCTCACTCAATCTGTAGCAGTAGTAGGCCTACTACAGTTTATTTTGAAGTATGTAAGCCATAGGGTGTAAGTGTGTGTGTAAGTGTGTGTGTGTATGATTAAAAAAAAAAGGTTTCACCAACTCCAGACCCATGGAAAATAATGTCCAACATTATTATTTTGGGGATTGGGGGGGACTAGTCCCCAAAATGTCTAGCTAGTCCCCACCACCCACCCACACACACACACACACACATACACACACACACACACACACACACACACACACACACACACACACACACACACACACACACATGGCTGGTGTGTTTAAGGTAATGAAATGTTGTGGGCTGGCCGGAGGACAGGCCGGGCCTGTGGTGTTATTGATGGGGGAACAGCTTGTGTGTGGTTTGTGGCGGCTTCCTCGCAGGGCGTGTGTCACTGTGTCACTGTCACGACACAGATGGGGAGGAGGTGTGTGTGTGAGTGTGTGTGTGTGTGTGTGTGTGTGTGTGTGTGGTGGGGGGGCACGGCACTAACTGACAGTGCTGATAAGGATGAAACACACAGGGGAAATCTCCAGGTACTAACACAGACACACACACACACATACAGACAGAGAGAGACACTTACATTAACAGTTAGACACCCATCCACCCACACCCACACTCATACTTACAATAACAATCACACACACACACACACACACACACAAACCCGTGGGTAAACAAGGGGGCACACACACACTCTTTCTCTCCCTCTCTCTCTGTCTCTCTCTTTGGATGTAGGATCTTCAACTGTAGGATGATATCTTTTGTTT
>NC_063208.1:6606506-6634006 GCF_017589495.1 Alosa alosa
TCTGTGTGTGTCAGTGTTTCCTCTCACCTCTTCCACTCTCTCTGTCGGTGTTCAGTTCTCCCTATCTCTCTCTCTATCCCTCTGTTTTACTCCTCTGTCTTTTGATCTGCATCTTTTCTTTCCCCCTCTCTGTCTCTCTCTCTTCTTTCCTTTCTCCTCTCTCTGCTTTTCTTTCTTCCCTCTCTCTGTCCTCTCTTTTTGTTACTCTCTCCCTCTCCCATTACTCTCGCTGTCACAAACTCTTTTCTGTCTGTTTCTCTCTCATTCTCATTTTGTCTGCTTTTTTGCCCACAACTGTATCTCTCTCTCTCTGTCCACATCTTTATTTATTTATTTTCACATTTTTAAACATATAGTAATTTATTTGTACAATGTTCAATATAGGAAACACATGTACATAAGTCCTCATACATTATGAACTGAATAGAATAGAATACAAATACTAAAGTAAAGGCACAACACTTCCCCTCCCAACCCCTTGATATGAGCTTGATATGAGTTATAGCTTACTTCTAGACCAGTGGACTCTAAGAACTACTTTGCATTGTAAATCTTCATGTCCAACACAAATAGAAGATGAGGGAAGCCATTTCAAAGCGAGCTCCTGCTTGCTTGTGTGTCACAGACACCACACACACACACACACACACAAGAATACACTCTCAATCTTTGCACTTAAAAATGGCCCCATAATACTCACACCTTCCACCTAAATGTGCCTGGAGTTTTGTTCACCTGACAGGCCCATCAAAACAGTGATTACAGATGACACCAAAGCACCTGTACTTGCACTGACCACTCCTGCCCTGGTCTCAATCATTCCACGCAGAAGAGAGGGTAACAGCGCTTTAAAGCCACAGAGGTTAAGACTTCAACAAAGAGGGCTACGAGTGATCTACTGTGATGGTGTAAGGGAGGGAAAGGACCTTGTCTCACGAGTAATTTATAGCAACACCCTGACATTAAATCTTATAAGCTATAGTGACCTTGTCATTGCTACATGTATGTGTGTCCACTGCATGGACATTATACTGTACGAAGGGCAGTATGGTCATGTGAGGATTTGTAAAGGCCCTTGCGGAAGGGGATCAGGTCATCAGGACAAGGTCTTTTCCCTGCATACACAAATATATGTGTAATTAGTTTACATACTTGTAGTTGTGTGATGTAGGCCTATGAGTTGAAGCCGTTGGGGTAATAAGGACCTTGTCATATATGTCACTTACATGCATATATGTATAGTAAGCATGCATGTATGCATGCGTGTTTCGCATATATGAATGCAGAATGACCTGAGTGGCCTGTTTAGTGGTGTTGTAATTATATTACTGAGGTGCGAGGCTGTCTGTAGCGCTGTCTGAGATCCTGATGATGGCTGACCCGCGGTGACCCCTGGATGGGACGACCCTGTCTCACCAACCTGCCAATGCCAGGGGTGAAATACGACCTGCTCCGACAGTCGCTGTCTGATTAAAAACAATGAGGAGACCAGTTAATATATGAGAAATAAACCTAATAGAGAGACACAGAGAAGGAGGGAGGGAGAGAGAGAGAGAGAGAGAGATTGACTTCCTTTCTCCTCAGGGATTTCTTAGGGTCGAGATGCTAATTCACTTACGCTCTTGAAAGGATGCATGTTTTTACAATAAGAATGAGTGAAAGTAGCCGTTACTAAATTTACCTCTGACTAAATTAAAAGACTGTGAAAAAAAAGAAATGTGGTGCTTTTCTAAAAACCACAGTATGGGTCTAAAAAATAGTGACTATTTTCTGTATAAATTCTCACCTAACACTGGTTCACACCACCCACTGTGACTAAAAAAACATTGTAGATGGTTACTTGTAACAGATGTACCTTCACACTTAAGTTTTATTTGTGACTTTAATATGACCACATGGCTGTATATACTTGTGCATGCTGGAACCAGCAGGTATTAACTTTTCCCTGAAACTCCCCTGACTTACAGTATTCTCATTCCTCCTTCTCCCTTCATCACTCTCTCCCTCCCTCCCTCCTCTCTCTCTCATCCCCCTTTCCTCACCGCTGACAGACAGCGAATAACTTCCGCCGTGATGTCCTGAGGCACTGGAACAGGCCCTCAGGAGAGCATAATTACAGGAAGCCGCCGGTCCAGGCTAATCCTAAGCACTCCACTTTACACACACACACACAAACACACTCACTCACACTCTCTCTCTCACACTCTCTCTCTCTCTCTCACACACACACACACTTACTCACACACTCTCTCTCTCTCTCTCTCTCTCACACACACACTCTCTCGACCTGTTTGTGTCTTTACAAACATCCAGGAACTCTGATGGACAGATTGCCTTTGTTCTGCCAAAACCCTAATAAAAAGAGAGGGAAAGAAAGGAGAGGAAAGAAAGGGAGAGAGAAAAAAACAGATAGAAGAAAGGACACACCTGTGGTGTACTCACTTTGGTTCAAGCCCTTCTTGATTGACATGAAGTTAACTCTAATAGATGCTGAATGCTACACATGTTTTTGTGAAGTATCAGATCTGTGTGGTTAATGTAACACACTCATGTTCACGGCTTGTAAACACTATGAAACACTATGTAAAATTAAATATGCATAAGTGACAAAAACCACGCTGGAAACTTGCAGCATTTTTGGATAATATGGTATGACAGTTCCTGTAACCTGATCAAATGCTTCAACAGTGGAATACAGATTTATGGAATACAATAATATGGAATTATTCTACATAATAATAAAATATATACTAAAAATGTGCTCATTTTAATTAATAGGAGAAATGAGTCAACAGAAATATTTAAACAATGTATACTACCTACACATAAAAGTCACTTTTCATTAAATAATTTGCACAATGAATGAATGTTTGGTAAATTCCCTATTTTATTGTCATGCTCAGTTGCAGTTATCTGTCTTTGTGTAATTACTGTAAATAACCTTAAATGATGCAACCCAGCTAGTGACTGTGAGCTAAATGTCTGGTGAGAGGAGCTGTAAGCCTATATGCCACATGAGAGCTGGTGGACTAACTTTAATTAAATGTATAACTGTGGAAACATTATAAATACACATTTTAAATATTATACAGTGTTAGGAGAAATAAGCACCTTTGGAAACTATGGCTTCAATCCAAGGATTTCAAGGCCAATTGCCTCTCAACGCCTATGGGTTCTAATTTTAGATCTACATAATTATTGCACGTTTCAAATATGATGTGGTGTCTACGTTGGAGAAAACAACTGCTGCATTTGATACTCCGAACAAAATAATTCCCAATATTTCACGCAACATTGATTGAGCTAATTTCTCTGTGATGGCTAGCTAATTGCCTTGGCGGGTAATTGCTCCAGTTTTCGCCGTGGAGGGCTTCTTCAGCAAGTGCCCCTTTGGATAACCGCTTCGTTTTAACCGTTTTTTTTTTTTTGGAAAAGAAAAGAGAGAGGGAGAAAAACAGCAAAACAAACCTCCACACCAAACAATTAAAGCTTCCACCGTCATTTTCATGACACTAGAACCGAGTGGCTCTTTCTTCAGACTCCACACAGTCTCATTTGAAAGCACGCGATGCTTGGCGCGTTTTGTCCGTGTTCGATGGTCCGAACTAATGCGGTTATTATGGCCCCGAATGGAACAGGTTTCAAACGGGATTTCACAAGCGCAATATACACCATACGTGTGGGAAAAGAATGCCTGAAAAGAGGAACATCTGTTCCATTGGGCGGCAGATAGGTCTACAGTCAGGTCAGCCGGAAGAAAGCAACCTGTAAACTAACCTTTGAACTTTGAAACGTTGCTCCACTGCAGAAAACACATAGTGAGCAAATTGTTAAATTAAATAGAATAATGTGAATTCTCAAGCCCCTTACCATTGACAGATTATAATTAACACCAGCAAAGAAAGTTTTTCTGAACTATGACCCAGTCGTGGCGCATCGAGCATACCTTACCACTGAAGTCCTCCGAAGTCTAAATAAATTCCTAAAGTGATTAACTGTAATTTATCAGTTACTCGCAGTTATAGTGTAGCTTACTTATCATTACAGATGACCGAGCTTAGCTAAGAGAAAATGGTGCATGGCACAACAGACCTTGCTGTCACAGACCGCCGTCTGCAGGAGATGCATTGTCATCGTCTGCTCAGTCGTCCTGTGACAAGGGCACCAAACATCACAGTTATACCTTACCACTTGAAATGGCCTAATATTATCAACAACATAAATCTATTAGGTTACTGTTAGCTACACTTGTTTGTTTTACCCAGGTACCACAGTAGCCTAAACATGAGTGACTTTCCAAGAAACACACTGTGGGATTAACCCACAAATACCCTTCCAAATTAATATAGGCCTACCGGAGAAATAACATGCTACGGTGAATTACACGGAAACAGCCCATGAGTCATTTTCGATTAATTTTAGGTTGTATTACAGCGCTGATCACATACATAAAATTAGGCTACGACACAACTTAGCTTGGTTCGAAAATTGCATTGTTTTTATCAGGGGAGCCTTAGTACATTTTGATGCATGCAATAGTCCAGAGGTGAATTACTTGTATGTACTGAGGTAACAGTGAAATTAATCTGGCGGTCCATCCATCATTGCGCGCTGTAAAGCGCGAGATGCGCCGGCGTGCGGGAGGCAGATGAGCGGATGAGGAATCTGCGCGCGCGTTTTAATTAACTTTTCCTTCTGTCCTGTAATGATCGAGCTGGTCAAGGCGCGCGGCGGGCCCGGTCAAGATACACCGTAATATCAAACAAATAAAACTGCGCGTGATTAGAGGCTGTCGCTTTATTAAATTTGAAATTCAAATGAAATGCATGCCGTCCACGCGCGGCGCATGCTAATGAAGGCTTGGGTGATGAAAAAGGTAGGGCAGTGACAGGTTACTGAAGGAAATGTATTAAACTTAATAAACTCGTAGCCCAGCCGCCGTTGAACGAATTTCGTTATATTTTTCTCAACCCAGGGATTGAACCTTGTAAAATTCCCATTCCGAAAAGCTGTCAAAATATTTGGTGACTTGAAGGATATTCTGCATTGGGGAATGGAATTATTAGCCTATACAGAGATATTGAAACGTGGGAAAAACATAATGATGGAATAATGATAATCATTTTGAAAATGACAATATTCCAGTATCCCTCTGCCGGTCATTACCGTTGAGCTTTATTTTAATTTTATTTTTTTAAATCAGGGGATGAGTTTTGACCCGCCAGCCCTTTGTCACCTTTAACCAATAGCCCACAAACAACTCTCTTGCGCAGCCGGTGAATTAAACAAACAGTTGAGCTGCTCGTGAATGTGATGGAAGCGCCGGGACAACTGAGATGAAGTTAATTCCTTTTTATTTGTGAAGCGGTGCTCCTTCCGCGTGCCCACCCCCTTCCACCCCTAGGGCTGGCCTGCCACGCCCTCGCAACATTCCGAGTCACGAGCCTCAAATGGACGCGACAGACATTTATCCTCCTATCCCTCTTCACAGTAGCAACACACATATTTATTACATCACTATCATGCTGCTGCCCTTCGCCCAGAGGCGGAATAGTTGGGGGAGTGCTCATCATTTTTGTGTGTTGGCTTTTTCAGGCCACACATCCAGGTGCCTGTCGAGCCACTTGCCAGAGGTACAACAGAGAGTCAAGGAAAACCGAATTTATCAAGTCAAATAAGTACATTATTCTTATTCTTAAATA
Source organism: Alosa alosa (assembly GCF_017589495.1). NCBI lineage: Eukaryota > Metazoa > Chordata > Actinopteri > Clupeiformes > Clupeidae > Alosa > Alosa alosa. The sequence continues at coordinate 6,612,209 of NC_063208.1, forward strand.
TAGAAAACACACAGGTGAAAATTTGGCATTGAAATGTCTAAGCAACTGAAAATATTGTATACACTCAAGTGTTACTTATAAAGTAAAGTATTTTAGGTGACCTGATTGTGGAATAACATTTCTTAGCATGGTTGAAATTGCCCTGAGATAAAGTAGCGTTGACTTATCTTTCCCTTTAACCCTCAAGAAAACTATACGAGGGAACTAGTTTGAAGCTGATGACATCACACTGAGAATGTGGCATTCCTAAGTTTCCTGACTTCTGATTGGTCCCAAGTATCACAGCGGCACTTCAAAGCCAGCGAGGAACTACAATTGTGGTGGGGTGGGCGGAAAAACATCATTGTACGGCACACATCTTAAAAAAACACTGAGCCGACTTATAAATGCAAAGGCATCCTTCAAAGAGCACACTTCTGAGATGGCAACTTCACTTCTAGGGGTGAGTGAGGTTATATGCTCATACGCTGCGCTTGTTTTGTGCGTTTTTCTTAAAAACACATTGTGTTGTGTTTAGACTGTTGTTGTATGGTCCATTCAGAGAAGCGACTTTTCTGATTATCCTCGAGTCTCCTATTACTTGTCTACCTGGATTACAAACTAATTAACGAAATTTGGTAAATATAACACTTTTACTTCACTTGGAGACAAGTATGTCTTTTCATTCTCAATGTTTATAATCAATGAGAAGCCTATGCTAGTGTTTTTGTTGCAATGACGCATAGTGTAGTTTCATAACAAATGTTTCTGGATTCTTGTATGCTAGACCTTATCATCGCCGCCAAACATTATATAGGCTATTTACTATTTTCTTGTTTTCCAGTCAAAATGCAGTTCAGAAGTCTAATATGTTTTGTGTTTTTTTTGTCGTCTAGGAAGAACCAAGGTTAGGATCAACTCCTCTGGCCATGTTAGCTGCAACCTGTAATAAAATCGGGAGCCCAAGCCCCTCTGCATCATCTATTTCGGATAGTGCCTCGTCTTTCGCAAAAGGATTTCACCCGTGGAAAAGAGCCGCCCCAAGCAGCTGCAGCCTCGGCTCGAGCCTCCCCTCGTTCGGAGTGTCGGGAGCAGCACGGGGTGGTGCTGGGTTGGCGGACTCCTTCTGCGTGAACGGATCTCCGGGGTCCAGCGCTTTCTCGCTAACGACCAACTCATCCACCACCCCGTTTGGAAACGACTACTCTGTTTTCCAATCTTCTGTTACAAATGGTTCTCAAGAACCCAGTCCACAGTCGGTCTTTATCTCCAAGGTACATACTTCGGTTGACAGCTTGCAAGGTATCTATCCGAGGATGACCGTTGCGCATCCGTACGACTCGTGGTTTAAGTCCGCTCACCCGGGCATCTCCGCCGGGGACGTGGGGACCGGTGGGACATCGGCCTGGGCGTGGGACATGGGGCCAAGCTGGATTGATGTTCAGGGCACAAACGGCGCCTCGCTTCAGACCTCGCTTCACTCTCCCCTGGGAGGGTACAACTCCGACTACACCACGCTCAGCCACTCCGCTTTTAGTGCCAGTCCGTCGCCTCATATTCTCGGCGGTGGACAGCACATGATGGACGGATTCAAACCGGTGCTGCCGGCTGCCTACCCGGACACGAGTCCCACGTCAATAACAGGTGCAAACGGCTCTGTTATGTCCGGTTCTCCTGCGGTCTCTCTCGCGGGGTCTCCCCGGTCCTCGGCCCGGCGCTACTCAGGGAGAGCCACTTGCGACTGTCCAAACTGCCAAGAGGCGGAAAGGCTCGGTCCGGCGGGTGCCAGCTTGCGCAGGAAAGGGCTGCACAGCTGCCACATTCCGGGCTGTGGGAAAGTGTACGGGAAGACGTCTCACCTCAAGGCGCACTTGCGGTGGCACACCGGGGAGCGACCGTTCGTGTGCAACTGGCTATTCTGTGGGAAAAGATTCACCAGGTCCGACGAGCTGCAGCGACACCTCCGCACACACACCGGTGAGAAAAGGTTCGCCTGCCCGGTGTGCAACAAGAGATTCATGCGCAGTGACCATCTCAGCAAACACGTGAAAACCCACACTGCGGGAGGTGCGGGAGAACCAGGATCCGGGAACGGGTGTAAAAAGGGCAGCGACACCGACAGTGAGCAGAGTGTTCCCGGTAGCCCATCGTGCCATACTCCTGACCTAATGCATCCAAATGATTCCGTCCAAACGGCGGGATTGAACGGCCACAATGCAATCAACTAGAGGTCCATACAGACTCCATATATATATACACTGAAATGTTGCACATGCACTGACAAAAACAAACTACTGGAAAAGTCGAACTTAACAGAAGACATAGATTTTTGAGGACACGCTCTCTCAATTTTGAGAAACCATTTTGCTAAAAAAAAAAAAAAGAGTATATGGTCTCTTCAAGCTTTCATCAAAATTATTTACCACATCTATTGCGAGCATGAATTTGTTTAGAAGACCTTCGACTTTAGCGTAAAGACGAAAGCAGCGCTCCCCTACGAGTTCAGGAAGAATCAGCGAAGAAAACTTGCTAACTTGAGAAGACTTTGAAATGTTTACACTACATATTTGGGTGTCTTGACAATTTGATCATTTTAACCTCTGTTCTTTTTTTTTTCGTTCAATAGCCTACAATACTGCAGCACTTTACTTTCGAACATTCTAAGTAAACCTTTTTTTTCATGCCAGTGATTGCATCAGAGCAAGCTAAAAAGTCTTTTGGTCAAAATATCAGAGTTTTTTGTCTTTAGTTGTGGAATGACTAATGTCTTAACTGTATGGTTAACGGATATTTTTGGTATGATCTATGGATTTATTTAAGGACTGCCAGAGGCCGCAGATGAATATACAACTAGAAATAGGCCTGAAATATAGCTATTGAAGGCGATGAGACGACGGCGTTAATTCCGGAGACAAGTTGTGTACAGTAGGCTCGTTTTCTTGTGCATTGCTGTTCTATGGAGTGCATTTGGACTTTTTGATTTTTCCCTTTCTCTCTTTCTCTATCGTTTAGGGGTAAGCCTGAAATTGTATATATGGTTGGTTCTGATTTATTTATCCATGAATTGGACTTGTACGTTGAAGTCTGAGTCGCACTTTGGAATTATATTTATGATTTTAGAATTGTAGAGCTCCGTTCGAGTGTTTTATTTGCTTTTATAATTTAAGCATGTAAATGTTTGAAAACACTGATCGTTGGTTAAAGCCTTGTAATAAAGTCATTATGGTTTTGACCTTACCGATATCAATTTTCCATTGACTGGTACACTGAAAGGCTACCTGCCCATTTAGAAAAGTTTATTAAATAGATTAAAATTTTCACAGTTTTTGTAGTGGTCACTGATCTTTCTAACATACTTTAAAGGCATGCAAAATCAATTAATTTGACAAATATAAAACTTTATTTTGACAAATAGAGACAATTAATTTGATTAAAAAATATACTGGCTGCAGTTTGGTCATGAAATAGTTTCCCAAATTCATTTTAACACAAAAATAGTTATTTTTCTATGTAGCCTACGACGGTGGAAAAGAAACAGAAGTTGTCGAAAGACTGTTTCATTTTGAACTGATTATATACAAAAACAATTATGGTAGCCTAATAGTTTTACTGTATGGCCAAAGATTGTTCAGGCGTGTTAGCTCAGAAAAATGTTAATGCAGAAAGACAGGCTCAGTAATTTTGCTGGCAGGCCTATTTCAATGTATCTCTGTGCCAAGTAACGCCCTAGAGATAGCATCGGATTTTGGGTTAATTATTATCATTTTTGATAGAAATAAATCTGTATTATGGAAGGCGTAAATGTGAAAATAGCCACTCTAATATGTAGTCTTTTGAATGCGCAAACGTGGACGTCAGATAATCAGCTGGGTGCAAAGAATTTAGACGCACCACTTTGCTTTGTCGATATGTGTTAGCCTACTCCAACAATATTTTGTCAAATTCTGAACAGACATCATGAACAAAAAATAATCAGTTTGTTATCGATTGTCATGCAAAATTGATTGGAACATGCAAAAAATTGGTTTCATTATGCAAGTTGACACATTAAATTGTAAAATAACACTTCGCACCAGGCCTATCCCGTATAGGCCTTCGCATTTCTTGCAAAATTACATTCTCTAGAAGCGATGGATTAGGCATAGAGCCTTTAACCTTTAAGAGAAAAAGGAATACCGTGCCCAATTATAGTCGTATCACCGCCACAAAATAATTTACACGGTTCCGAGACTAAAAAAAAAAAAGATAATACGACTCGACTTCACGTAGGCTATTTCAGCCAAAAAAGAAATCATAGTTGTATAGAAACTCTGCAGCAGCTTTGTCACAATTAAGCTGTGGTATCTGATCATAATAGCACATGGATATATGGTCGTTTTGTTAAGAGAAGGAAATGCGGTATTTTAGATACATGTAGTAGGCCTAAACCATGTTTCAGTTTTACTGGTGTCTAAATTTTTATCACGCAAAAAGAATGTACTAAATTAAACCACACATGCTGTTTTGAATTAATAACGTACATTTATTACGTATATTAGACTTGATAATTCACGCTCAGACAAAAAAAAAGTAAAGTCCCCGAGTTAAAACTTGAAGAAGTTGGAATTGTCTTACAAACAGTTCCGGCTCACTTTTGGGAATCCCAAGTAGCAACCGTTTGTAAATGGCGTCCCCAAGTGTCCCAACAGAAAATGTGCAGCCGAGCTCTCAATACGTTTCTGTAAAAAGAGTTGTTCAGTATCCCCCGGCCCAGACTAAATAAGAGTAAATTGGCAAATCCGTTAGCCTTCATTTTAAACAAACGTAACTGATGTAGAAAGTATGGTTGTATATCAACTACAAAACCAATAACAATGCAGCCTAAGTATCTTATAGGCCTACGATGGGAATTTTTCGGAAAGGGGAATACCAGTCTAGCCTACACCAGTTAAAAGGTCACTTCACGATGATTTTAGGCTCAGAGTAGACCTTTCAGAAAAAAAACAGACCAAGAGAGAGTGATCAAACGAGATAGGCCTATATTTGGAAACATAGGCGACTTAAACACAATATTCAGTGGTAATTAAACACAATATTCAGTGAGTTAATTTCAACAATAATTTTATTTCACCTTTTTCATAGCAACATCAAGACATATTATTTGAAATCATATTATTTGAAGGAGATGGAAAGTGCCATGTGAATGCCCTAAAGTTAAACAAATATTATCAATGCCCTGGTTTGTGGTCTAATTGTGCTTTAAGTGTCTCACTGGCAAACGAAATATTAATCATGCTGAGCGGAGTTAACGACGTAGCCTACTACAGATTGTGAATGCAAAAAACAAAAACTTGAACAAAAAATGTAATGTCAAATGATGTTCTTTGTGCAATGCCATGCGTAATCTCACACTACTGGACTTTAAAGTAAGCGGTGTCAGACAGGCTACAGTTGTAGACGCAAGCACCTATAGTTACAAATTAAATCCGAAAACGATGAAAAATGTATTGTACTATTCAGAATTAGATCAAATATGTCATGCGTAAATGCGTCTATGCATGAGGCCGCATGCATTTAGCGTCGCTGGGTTGTTGTTCCAGAGACACCTGCAAGGAAGTAGCGTTTTATCAAAACGATATTGGAAATGTTACAAAATGAATGCGCATTAAATGAAAAGGAGATGTTAACCCCGGATCAACATTAAATGGTGGCCATGGGATGGGCCGACGTCGCCTAAGACTGATTGCCTTTTTCCCATTTTGGTCAGGTGTAAGTTAACAATAAATCCGACAATGTAACAAAACCTACAGGTGGTTGATTTGGCGTACTAATAACATCAATATTTAACTGTTTCTCGTCAACGTGTCTTGCAGGGCATTCATTTTGGGGGGGTTATTGCAAACGAGTTATTGCAATGAACAGAATAGACAAACATTGCTGTCTCGTACCAGATGGCTTTCGCTTCGTACCAAATGTATAATCCACAACATACAAAATACTTCAAAAACACAAAACAAAGAAAAATAGACAACAAAATAAATAATCAAAACCCATAAAATCATTAGTGTCCTGAACTAGAGATGAACAAGAAAAAAAGGTAAACTATTGGTCATCAAACAAGAGGCCGCAGAAAGCTCACACAGGATGGAGAAGTGGTGAGAGAGGTCGGAAGTGGTAGTCTAATGAACATCTCCGCTTCAAGCTACGGTTTTGCGACTAAAAGGAAGCGGACTCCCACCAGTCTAGTTCGGAATTGGTCGAGCTACTAGGTTTTCGTTACTAAAAACGAAGAGGAAGTTTTCCCCCACGAGGTCTCTGTTACCGCCTACTCACACCTCGCCACTCCTGAGGTGATTTCACCGATCTTCTTCAGTAGTACAAGACATCATATGTAGGCCTTCACACACCCACACGACTCAAGTGCGTTGTCACGCTTACGCCTAGAATACAAATTCCAGTGTAGGCGCTTGATTCTACAAAGCCCTGGGCCATTTTCACGTATTCCAGTTAAACTAAATATTTGACTATCACACAACAAATATCGACGAGTCTGGCTTCGACAGAAACCAATGTAGGCTACTCAGTAACACGTGTGATAAGAGCAAGTACCCTACTCTACGTACCTAAATCAAGTCGTAGGCTGATGATAAAGAACATTCGATAAACGAGAGATCAATGCAAACACGTACCAGGTCCTTGCTCTAGTCGGATATGAGGTGATTATGTAAACTACACGACCTCCAACTATGAGCAGAACAAAAAGGAAAAAATGAAAAACAAATCCAGTTATCTCATAGCCTTGGCCATCGGGAGACATCATAGGGAATCCAACAGTGGCTGCAAGTACCTGGACAAGGAACAGCTACATTTAAGCCTACTGATATGACATCTTGTGACATTTCACCGTTTTCACATAGCCTACTGCTAGAGTCCAACAATCTTGTCCGTGTGGACATACATTGCATGTCAATAACGCCAATTCTGTGGCACTATAGAGGCTGCGTTTTATTGCCTACAGCTGTATGTGACAACGGAACAACAAGACAAAATCCTAGTTAATGTCACTAAACCTTCTGTCTGCGGTTGTTCAGGTCAATAATTAAAATTTTAAAAAAATTTCAGCAACGCAAGCATAGGCCCTCACTTACGTATCCACTGCTAACAAATGTATATCCAATTATAAAGGGCAGGGCAACTTTCCTAAACAATTTTAAAATTATTTTTTCACCTAAATGGAACCTAGTAATCATGGGTAAGCCATTGAAAAGTTGTGTGAGGCAGATTGCTGGATTGAGTTCCCGGTGTATGATGGATGAGGTGGTGCTATCAACTACCACTAGGTGGCGAGTTAACGCATGGTAAGTCTACGTCTGGGTCCTCCTCAGTCACTGTGCTTTACCATCTCAATAATAATGCTCAGCTGAAAAGTGTAGTGTATAAAAACTATAAATAAAACAACATCTTTCAAAAGCTTAAATAGGTCACAAACTCTACCACAGAGAAAACATTTACAAGAAGCTACCAAACAAAGGGAAAGAAACAAACAACAAAAAAACAACACTGAAATAAAAAAATAAAAAAATCGAACCTTGAAGAAAAAGTATACTCTACCCTTTTGAAATCAAGAACAGACTGGAACTCAAGAACAGACTAAGTACCGCAACGAGTTTAGTGCTGAGACAAACTAAACTACTCAAACTAGACAAAAGGTGAGGTCCCAGACAGTGTCCCTCCACAGACAGTAGAGTCATGTGCCGCGTGAGAGGCGCCAAGTCCTTCCGCTAATGGCTGTGCTAACTGCCCTTCTGCCCCCCTTTGGATCTGCACCTCAGCCTGTGCTACTGCCACATGTCGTCCAGGGGCATCTTGGGCACCTGCACATGCATCTCCACGGAACGCTCCACGTTATGGTCTCGCCGGTATGTGACGGTCTTCTCGTTTGTTGTTGGAGCGTAGGAGAGGTCCTGCTGGACAAAACAATGGTTAGTTACCTTCGTCGTGTTCTTGTTTTTTTCCCCTATGGTTGGCCTATATTTTAGACAAGGGCCTCGAAGGCATTGTTGTTGTTGGTGAAAGACTTGACGTTTGGGTCCCTTAATTTGAATCATGGGCAAAGTGCAAAGCCTTAAGTCTTAACTAAAACGAATTGAATATCTAGACAAAGTCAGTTTGCTAGATGAACACCATGGGCAATGATTGCTAGATGAACACCAATGGCAAGACAGTGATGAGTCAGCTCAGTGCTCCTGTACTGTATGCCACACAATAGGTCATTTGTGACCAAGTGCATAGTAAACTATCAGTAATCTAATACAGTAGTATCAGTTGTAAAAACTGGTTTTTATTGTTTCATTGTTTTACAGCAGTGTTTCTCAAACTTTTTCAGACCAAGGACCACTTAAACAATAAAAAAAAACAACTCACGGACCACTAGCTAAAAGAAAGAGTAAACCTACTACAACAGTATATTACACAATAGGCCTCCTCACCTTCCTTTTTGTGTCAGAAGATTCATATTATTTAAACTGGCGTAGCTTACATAGGCATGTTGCAGAACTGTTTGGATTTACATACAAGTTGGTTCAACATTGCAAGATATTATATTTTACCATGTCTGCTCGCGGACCACTTGGGATAGCTTGCAGACCACCAGTGGTCCCCGGACCAGACTTTGAGAAACACTGTTTTACAGGCATAAGTTAAACTATCTTATTTGTCCTGAAGGAAATCTTCCCTTGGCATATTCCCTCTGCATTTGAATTTTCCCTCTGCAATAGTTGTGGTTCATGCATGAGAATTTTGCGCTTTGCCCACCAAATAAATAAGGTCCCTTGAACTCAACAGACAAATACACCTCCTTGTCCAGTGCACCAGAAACACTGGACACTTGTGCACTTGGCTGGAACGTCTGACACTCAGTCTAAAGGGACTCTGTTCCCAGTTACAGTTCCCTAGAGACACACCAGAGTAAAAAAAGTGGTAAGTTGTGTGGTCAAGTGGTCAGATTCCTACAGGAAGAGCCTTATGGTTTTGTTTTACTAAGAGGATGAAGCCACATGACTCTTCTATTGTGGTATTTGGAGCACCACAGCAGAGATGTATCCAATCGGGTGAGCAGTGATGAGAATCAGGGACTATTCCTTTAAAAATATTAGCTATTGAGCTTTTAAAGTTATTCTTTGGAGGACTCTGCCCTCTACTGGTAGAAAAAGGAAACTGCGGTCACAGTGGACACGTCAACAGCATATGTCCTTCCGTCGGCTCTGACCAGATATGTAACATGATATAGACTGTTTACAGTGCCTACAGGCTTACACAACATGGCACATTTTAGACCGACCGCAACACATGTGAGTACAAATAACAATGTAAAGAAACACACACAGACAAATACACAAAGAGCTTTGACAAATTAATTAAGCATATTAATAGATCATGCACACACACACACACACACACACACACAAACAACACGCACATACACACACACACACACACACACACACACACACACACACACACACACAGAGAAGAGGGAGAGAGAGAGAGAGAGAGAAAGAAAGAAAGAAAGAAAGAAAGAAAAATACAGAAATATACACAGGTTTTACAAAAAAAATACTAAAACACAAAACCAACATGCACATGAACCCAGAGTGGACCGACACCGACCTTCTTGCCGGTGTCCAGCGGCTGGTTCTGGTTGTCCGGTTGGGGTCTCTCTCGGCGGCGCAGCAAGATCCGGAGCACGGCCAGGATGCCCAGGCCCAGGACCACCGTCAGGAGGAACACACTCAGGAAGGTGACGAAGTACCGCTGGCTTGATAAGCACTCTGGGAAAGAACACCGACAGGTACAAAAAAACAACATTTTCCTCCCTACTTGTAGTTGGAATGTGCATAATACAGTGTGTGTGTGTGTGTGTGTGCACGTCTGTGTGTGTGTGTGTGTGTGTGTGTGTGTGTGTGTGTGTGTGTGTGTGTGTGTGTGTGTGTGTGTGTGTGTGTGTGTGTGGTTATGAATAATTATCTGATACATGGTACCATAGTGTGTTATTCCTGAGGCATGTTACTCAAGTGTCTCAATGAAATGGGGAGGCAGCTGATCCTGCTCTCGGCAGCGGGGAGAGGGTTGGCCGAATCTCTCAGCAGTGCTGATCTGAAAACCAGCTTGAGCGCCGAACGCGAGTGAACCCACGGGAGGAAAAAAAACCAGAGTGAACTCCAGTGAACCTCGCAGCCAAAAACCCCGACGGCTCTTCACATCCCATTCACAAAAGCACCGGGCCGGAGGAGGGGAAGAAAAGGGGGAACGCTAAAAAGAAAGACAAGACAGACAGAAAAAAAAACATCCAAAAAGCTCTCGCTCTTCTTGAGCAGCTTGGACCTTCTAGGTCGCGGAGGGCTTGTGGACGTGACATCCTCGGCGTGCGCTCGACCCCGCGGCGAAACCCTCTCCCACCGATCTTTACATCATCGGGATTGCGAAAGGCCCAGCGTGGTGCTGCATTTGGATCGGTGCCACCCACCTCTCGCGTACAAAGGGGCCAAAGTACTGTACTGACATTTTGCGCGCGTTGCCATGGCGACCTGGCTCAGGCGCTGCAGAGAGAGAGTGTTTGGAAGGACAGGCCCGTTGGGGGTGATGAGGGAAACAGGGGGAAAGGAGACACAGGAACACAATGGCCAGCGCTGTTTCCTACATCAGCCGTGGAAGGTAGGGCGCAGAGTGAGAGAGGAACAAAAGTTGTTTTATAAGTTTTTCTGTGTTTCGTGTCTTTGTTTTGAAGGTAATATTTGACCAAGTGCATAGTAAACAAACTATCAGTAATCTAATACAGGACTATCAGTTGTAAAAACTGGCTTTTATTGTTTTATTAAACTAACTTATTTGTCCTGAAGGAAATTTTCCCTTTGCCTTTAACCCATCTGGGGGTAGTGTTCACACTTACTAGGAGCAGTGAGCTCACTAGGAGCACACACACACACTAAGAGCACACACACACACACTAGGAGCACACACACACACACACACTAGGAGCACACACACACTAAGAGCACACACACACACACTAAGAGCACACACACACACACACACACACACACACACACACACACACACACAAGAGCACACACACACACACACTAGGAGCACACACACACACACACACTAGGAGCACACACACACTAAGAGCACACACACACGCCAAGAGCACACACACACACACACACACACTAAGAGCACACATAAGGCCTTTTCACACAGAGATCCCGCTAAATTTGCGGGAAGAGGAGACGTCTTTTCGCCGTCTTTTTGTGTCTGAAAGCGAGGTGAAAATTTGCCGGCCTGCTGATCTGTTCACATGATGCGCCATTTTGGGGAGCCAGAAGGCAGGATCAGCTATAATAAATTAAATTGTGGCGTGCAACAGGGGGATAGAGGATAGTCGTAGGGCCTTATCGCGGGGGGGCTTCAGATACAGCAGGTGTGGGATTTCAAAACCATGGCGGAGAACCGACTGCACTTTGGTTAGCTTGCATTTGCTTTGCTGTTGCTGTTAGAATGTTAGATTCTTGCGATAGATGTCTTCAGACAATAAAAAGTAATTTGGAAGGGAAATTGAAGACAAGAGTTGCCCTTGCATTCGCCGTGATTTCCCTTTGAAAATCAGAGGTTCACAGGCTACCGCCAGTCAGTAATCCTATAATGCGCGAATGTAGCGCACAATTTATTCATGAAATGAAATGAAATTGATGAAATTCATTCAATATTACAACAATAAAAAATAGTTTGTGTATTGTCTTAATTGAAACATGCTTCGCGCACAAATGATAGCCTAGGGCAAAGAGAATGGACATCTTAACATAAGGATACATTAGAAGATGATGATTGGTGTAAACTTTCTCACACGACGTGATAAGCAGTTCTGGAGCTTAAAAACGCAATGTTCCATTCAGTCATAAATCATTTAAGCATATAGGCCTAGTGCTCGTCATGAAAAGAAAACAGCAGCTTAATATTTTTCAGGTGTTTAACAGTAGGTCTAGGCGCACTGTTAGCAGTTATGCCGAAGGCAGTGAGATTATTAGGCATTGCATCCTGTCTGTTTGGAACATCGCAGTTCGGGTTGATAAGATTCAGTTACGGCTCCCACACACAACTGCGTTCCGTCAACGCATTCCAGTGGGTGTTCCCGACGGTAGCTATGCAAATGACTTGAAGTAAAACCGCAGTGTGATTGGTTGGTGCCACCGTAGATTGGCTTGATTGGCCGGTGCCGTCTGTCGGTGCAGCAACAGCTGAACTCCTCAACGCGAGCAGCGGGAGAAAAGCGACGCGACAGACCCACAATTCAGTTCGGCAACGGATCACGTGAGCCCATTTAAAGTGAATGGGATGCGTCTCCAGCAACGCGATGCACGCAGCTGTGTGTGGGAGCCGTTAATGCGAGTATGGATCGTCTCAAAGTTTGGGACCAAACAGCAGTGTAGGCAAAGCAAATCCTAATTGTTAGGTTACCATAGCTGTCTTTTCTCTAGGTCTGGGCCTATCGGAAATCGCGACATAAGCACATTGGTTTCTTTTTTCTTTTTTTTCTTGTTGGCGTGTTGGGTAGTGAAGCGATAATGCATTTAAAGCATGTAGCCTACATCATGTGAGCCAGAGCCGATATGGCCAGAGCTGCTGCTCTGTATAGGTATTCTGTCCCACCCCAATTTGCTGAACTACTTGCGAAGTAGTCTATAGAAAGAGCTTTTTCTCAGCTTTTAAACAATGTTAGTGGTTAGTTGTTGTGGTAAACAGTTTGCGAGAAAAGTAACTTTAATTTAATCATATTTTTTGCGCCCGTCTCCCTACCCATTCATCTTGGTGGAATACTTTACCTCAACCATATATCAGAATAAACAGCAGACCTTACCGAACACAAAGGTGTAAGCATGCCCCTGTACTAGCCATTCCAGAGTAATCCGGTTTTAAATTTGCAGCAATGTCTTTATGCATGTCTCCAACTTTGCGGTTACTAATGTGTTTAAATTGTTCAATAGGTCTACATGATTTTATAACAGGCCAAATACAAAACAAATGGTACAAATATCGCCTAGATATCTTTAAGCATTACAATCAGGGGATATACATATAGGGCAGACAGACGCTCATGAGTTCATTCTTTGTTTTTTCGCTGGATTTTAGGATAGCCAGTCAACTCTAGCAGGCATTGAATGACTGGAGACTTTGTGAATTTATAGATTGACATAATGTGCTGTCTCTGCTATTGCTGCTTTGATCAGTTAGATTTTTTTGCAATCTCCTGTGGTGGGCTGATCGAAATGGCCGCCCAGACACCCATTCACACTGGTGCCGGAATGAAAAAACTCAGCAAAATGTCTAGGGGGCTTGGTAGTAAATTTGGCGAGACACTTTGTCCCGCCGTTCCGCCTCGGTCTATGTGAAAGGGAAAGTCATTCCGCGATTCTGGTACATAAAATCGCGGCGATTTCACCAGTGTGAAAGGGCCTATACACTTTAAATAAACGTTAAATAAACGTTCTCACCTGGCTGTCTTCTAAATGAAACGTTAAAGGAGAGTTCTTCTCACCTGGCTGTCTGCTAAATGAAACGTTAAAGGAGAGTTCTGGCGATTTTTCACATAGATCTCTGTTTCTCGAGGTCACCTAGTACTGTCGGTACAAAAAAAACTAAAACAACGGTTCTATCTAGCTTGAGTTGCTGCTGCCAACAGCTAGAGCTGCTAGGCAGCTACAGTGCTACACTCTTGGGGCATGAACATGGGGGCTGTCTGCTAAATGAATAAACGTTAAATAAACATTCTCACCTGGCTGTCTGCTGATCTGCAGCTGGGGGCTGCCAGGCTCAACGCCGATGTGGAACCGGTAGTGGCAGCGGTCAGCACTGGGGTACAGGCATTGCTTCCCAAGCGCGTTGGTCAGCTCTGCGCGCAGGAAGGGAGAGAACGGCAGAAAATACAGTCCATCAGAGAAGTCTCTAAACCTGAGAAAGTCTTCTCTGAACTACACAGGAGGAGAATACGGCAGAACACACAGTCCCTCTGAGAGGTCTCTAAACCTGAGAAAGTCTTCTCTGCACTCTGCGCACAGGAGAGGAGGAAGTGCATGTTGCCCATCAGAGAAGTCTCGAAACCTGAGGTAGGCCTAGTCTTCTCTCAACTCTACACACAGGAGAGGCAAAAACCCATACATAATACAGACCAGTGATCAAAGACTTGAGACTTGTTAAACTTGGGACTTGATTTGGACCTATGCTCAGAGACTGGAGACTCGACTTTAACTTGTGGGGGGAAAAAACCCAGAGAATCTCTGGCTTGTAGTATAAGATGGGTGACCTTCATATCAGCATGTGTGCTTGCTGAGAGAAAATGTATTGGTGGTGCTAGCCACTTGCTCTGCAACTTCAGTGACAGGGACATGTGTACTGTGTTCCTGTGTCAGGTCATTCATTTTACAGGGGTCACAGTTCACACTTTAACATATTTATTTATTCCGGGGTGCCAGATAACACTGTTGAGCCTTCTGGAGGTGTCGTGGGCCTAATTCAATAAAACGCCTATGAAAGAAGGTGCCTGCTTGATAACCCCAGCGAAATGCTCTTGAAGGCTGTTCTGTTGGTGACTTGTTAGTGATTTTGGTTTTGATGATACATAGGCTTGGTTGTTGATTGGCCGCTGTGTGAAATGCCCTACCTATAGCACGAGGAATTTAACATCTCTCCTGTGTATATTTGAAATTACATACAGTGTTCAGCAGCTAATAATTTGGTTGGACAACAGGTGTTCCACAAGTGGTGATATATAGTATAACAGCACTCCCTCAGTCTAAATCATCTTTACACAATCTGTCCATTACACAACGATGGAAGGCAGGAATTGAACCCACAACTTTTCAGGCTCCTGCATGCTAGCCCAGCTCCTTAGCCACTACGCTACCACTGCATGCTAGCCCAGCTCCTTAGCCACTCTGCTACCACGCTACCACCACATGCTAGCCCAGCTTTTTAACCACTATGCTACCTCCACATGCTAGCCCAGCTCCTTAGCCACTACGCTACCACTGCATGCTAGCCCAGCTCTTTAGCCACTACGCTACCACCGCATGCAACCATTAGTTTGGTGACGGTCAACAACAGCGGTCAGTTCCAGCATACCTGTGATGTCATCGACGTAGCCCACCACGGGTGCACAGGTCTTGTTGCACTGCTCTGCAGTACCCCGGCCCAGGCCATTGGTCAGATGGCAATCTACACACATCCTGATAGACGGAGAGAGAGAGAGAGACATGAAAGAGTGTGTGTGAGAGAGAAGAGAAAGAGAGAGAGAGAGAGAGAGAGAGAGAGAGAGAGAGAGAAGAAAAAGAGCAAGAGAGAGATTAAAGAGGGAGAATGACAAAGAGGTTGGCGAGGATGGGAGTGTGGGAAAGAGAGAGGAGGCAGAGATGAGTGAAGGACAGAGAGAGAGAGAGGAGAGAAAGAGAGTAAGAGAGAATGGTAGAGAGAGAGAGAGAGAGGGAGAAGGAGAGAAAGAGAGCAAGAGAGAATGGTAGAGAGAGAGAGAAAGAGGGAGAGAGAGAGAGAGAGAGAGAGAGAGAGAGAGAGAGAGAGAAGGAGAGAAAGAGAGCAAGAGAGAATGGTAGAGAGAGAGAGAGAGAGAGAGAGAGAGGGAGAGATGGAGTGAGAATGAGGAGAAAAGTTGCGTGAGTGTCAGTGTGGGAAAGAGGGAAGAGGAAGGTAGAGTGGATGAGTGGATGACAGAGAGACAGGAAGTGGGGGAGAGACAGACCGAGACAAACAAATAAATTAGCCGTGCAGTGAGAAGTGGCCATGACTTTTCAATTTAAAGCCACTTGAGGGTAAATTGAAGGCGCATGTGTGCACTCGATAGCTGTACGATTAATCTGTACTTCTTAGGGAGCAGTTGGATAGTTTGCATTCTTCTCCCTGAAGATTAATGTGCTTTTGTTTCCCCCCAAACTTCACTGTTATTCAAACTGTACAGTATGTTGCCCAGGGTTGCATGTGATTGACAGATGCCTTAACGAATCAGAGAGCTCTGAGGGGAGAGAGAGTGGGTGCAGGTCCTCACCAGTGGGCTTGACACGCGGTGTAACAGGTGGGGCACTTCTCACAGAACTCTCCGGAGTACTGGGGGTCGTCACACATGCAGCGTCCGCAAACACAGCGGCCCCGCCCGCTGCAGAGCAGGCCGTCGCTGAGCTGACACGTCTCCGTGGAAACCAGGCACCCACAGCTCTCACCTGTCCAGCCTATTTGACAAACACACTCCCCCAGCGTGCACTGTCCATGGCCTGTGTATACACACACACACACACACACACACACATACACACACACACACGCGCGCACACACGCACACAAACACGCACACAAACACACAGACACACACACAAACACGCACACACACACACAAACACACGCACACACACAAACACACACACGAACACACACACACACACACATACAGACACACACAAACACACACACACACACACACACATAAACAGAGAGGAGAGAAAACAGTGTTTATTGCAGAAAAGCTGTATACACAGAAGTAAGGCAACGGAGAGTTTATTTAAGCCTGCGCTAAATCATGTTTGCTTAGAAAGCCCTGTCTGTTTATGGCAGCTTGTGTACCAGCCCCCTCTTTGAATCTCTCTTTCTCGCATTCTCTCTCTCAAACACACACACCTCCCCTTCCCTATAAACTCAGTATTACAGTAATTCTTCCCAGAAGGATTTCTTTGGCTGATGATGGAATTGCCAAACATCTGAATGGTGACAGATTGCTAAGCTCATTATCTGGAGACCAGTCGCAACAGCAGACAACAAAACAACTCTTTCATGCTGGCACTTGCACTTGCAAGGCACAGGGTTCCGCACACTCATATCTTTGGTTTAGCTAAGATACTGTAGGGCTGAAAGAGAAACAGCAACCGAAACGCAACTCTCAAGCCCTCAAGGTTACACTGACCACATAGTCAAAAGCACACACCGACTCTCCCACACACACACACACACACATATACACACACACTCTCTCTTTCTCTCTCTCTCGCTCTCTCTCAAACACACACCTCCACACAGCAGGCCTTCCTCGTAAGGGCAGGAGAAGTCATCCATTTCACAGAATTTCCCGTAGATTGTGCCCAGGTTGCTGCGGTCGCACACACACTCCCCGCACACACAGGTGCCTCTTCCGTTGCAGATCTTTCCGGAGCCTTCCGACGGCCGGCACACATCTGTCGACACCTGCCCCGAGTTCTCGCTGATGTCATTGCAAGCGGTGCCGGCGATTGTGTCATCAGCGTCGTCGAGGCAACCGCCCTTCTGGCTACACTGACAGCTGCAGGCTTGTTTGATCGTCACGGCGACGGACTCGTTGAAGCCTACAGGCTGCACTGATATCGCGACGTCATCATCCTCGAGACCCTTGCTCGGGCAGCTAGTCATCCCCACCGTAATGTTAAAGAAGACCTGGAGACACACACACACACAGAGTCCCACATGTTAGAGTAATCAAACGTGTGCTTACAGAGACCATCAGAGAGACACTCTCCCATGCAGACCAACACACACACACACACAAACACACACACACACACACACACACACACACACACAGAAGTGTGTGTGCAGTACCACATGTTACAATCATCAAATGTGTACTTAAAGATACCATCACAGATAAGCATACATAACACACACAGATGCGCACGTGCGTGCACACACACACACACACACAGAAAGAAAAAAAAGTTGCCTGGAATGCAAACATCTTCAAACAAGGCCTCTAACTGCTTAGCAATCTTCACCTTAAAAGTGAGCTTGTTTTTGGTCTGCTCTTGAACTGCTGAACTTCAAAATGTCCCAGACATACACTCCCGTACACACACACACACACACACACACACACAAACACTCCCGTACAGCCCTATCTACAGGCTAAAGCAAAAGGAAAAAAAAGGCACATTCATGAGACATTAAATTAAACTGAAATTAAATTCCACAGCTGAGATGAGACGCATCCATCTGGCAAGGGGGACAGAGCCTCTCATTTGAACCGGGCGGTAGAACGCCGTGGATGACCATTGCTGATATGTGTGGGGATCGTGTTCGCTAAGAAAACAGGAGAGAAGCCCCAGGACGAGTCTTTGTTGAAACAGCGTCTCCCACGATGAGGCTTCAGAGTCCGCACAAGCCCGTATGACCCTTACACACACACACACACACACACACACACACACACACACATGCCTGAAAGCCTGTTATGTGTCAGCGACTTTTTTCCAGTAAATTCTGAATGCTTTGAGTCAACTAATCACAAAGGAATCACACATCCCAAGCAAACCCTCATGCACCCCTCACGAACACACACACACACACACACACAATCAAATCCACTGCTTTCTCCCTGGGGGAGGTGTGTGTGTGTGTGTGTGTGTGTGTCTGTGTGTGTGTGGCTGACACAAAGGCGGTCATCTCCCCTGGGTCGTGCCCATCCCTGCTCGTGCTTGGGGGCATCCGAGGCCAAGTGCCTCTCCCTCTCCTGAACCTCGCGTCCACAAAAGGTCTAAGGGACTTTTCCTTCCCTTGCCCCCCACCCCCACCCCCTCCGTTAACTCAGAAGTGTCGTCCACTCTGCTCGGTGTTGTGCTGCGCTACAGGGATGGGTCACTGGGAGCGCACAATACCCATTATGAGAGTGCGTAACCAGAGAGGCTGAGAGTAGGGCTGGACTGAGTTAATGAGATGTTTGAGATTCTGGTACCAGTAGATCACAGTGTGTGTGCATCCCATCTGACCCCAAGAGTAAAGTGGAATTTGAAACCCTCTGTGTTTACTGTAAGCTGAGTTACACGGGTCTGGTACTCTGACTTTTTTTTGAACATTCTAACAGAAGATTCCGCAACAATGTAGGGTTCTAAAATTCCATGTTCAATTGACTGAACCCAGATATTCTTTAGAGCGTTTAATTTCCAACATTCCCGTCGCACGGGTGTAACGGTATCGGCTTAAGGAAGACGCTGAACCTGGGAGTAAAGTGTGATTAAAAAAGCTCTGTGTTTACTGTAAGCTGAGTTACACGGTTCTGGTACTCAGACTAAACCATCACCCGTCTAAAGCACAACAACATGCACACACATCCACAGGCAGCCGCTCAACATACACACTATACCGGAGTCCACTCCACACTTTTCCTCAATTCTCCAGTGCAGTGCTCGAGATTTAATGGCAATGATTGAGGGTGATGCTGATGGACGGTGGTATTAGTGATGTGAGTTTTTAGTATCAGCATTTGAAATGCTATTAATAGTTTTTGATTTGATGATGTGTAAAACATTCTGCCCTGAGAGAGCCCATGCTGGCTGCCCTGGTCCTGCTGATGCCTTGCTTTGCTTACTGTGTTAGAGACTGACTCACCCCAAGAAGTCACCTACTCCAACCATCGTTACACCCACACACACACACACAAATAATTCCACTCACATACACACAAATACCCCCCACCACAACCACACACACTCACACATGGCAGGGGTGGGTCACACCTCATGGGTCAGGGCTTACACACAAACACACACACACACACACACACAATACACAGCACAATATCTCATTAGGGGGACTTGCACACACACGCACATACACACACAAATAATTTGATGACTCCCCCCCCGCCCTGCTCATTGTAAACTGCCTGTGCCCATGCTCGGTGTGGGGGGTACCCAACGTGGTGAATTTCACTCTGATTGAGAGCACTGCCACAGTTCTACTTTTACAAGCCGTGACTCAGTATCCACCCTACTCAGTGGGAAGAATCTCACATTAGTCTATAACTACCTAACTGGCAGTGAGGCAGTCATACCGAGAGCATAAAGACACTTCGCTGGAAGTAAAGGTTTCTTTAGAAAGCCATAAAAACACAGGGCAATCCCTGCCGGTAAATCAGAGCCTCAAGGATTAATAATTAAGGACCTAATTCCTAAGTCCCATCCCTGTGCGGAATGACGGAATCAGAATTTGATTACATTCAGTGCAGAGGTCTATGCTGTGTGGTACAGCTGAGAGTTGAAGCACAAATCTAAGAGCTAAGTAGACAAATGCATGGCCAGTGCTTTGGTGGGAAGTTGGCTACAATGTGGTGCTCATTATAAAGCAAGTAATTAAGCAACAGTACGACTGTTTAGTTGTATAAGAAACATTATATCACTGCTTTGGACAGGCTGGTAGCGGATGTTTAATTTGAAGTAGCTTGGCCTATGTAGCAAAAACAGTAGTAAGGCAGGTAATAATCATGTGGGGAAGGGTAGCAGTGTGACTGAAGTGAGACTAATATCTGTCTGATTCCTGGAGTTTTAATATGTGTTTGCTTCATAGAGTTTCACTGTTGAGCAGTTGTGTGTGAAAGCACTTGTAGAGGGCTAAACAGCTTGCAAAGTACTGTGCCATCTCTGCTATTATTGGCAGCCGCCACATATGGCGGAGACGTTGCTACTTATACCTACAAGAACTGAGTATAAATGTTTATTGAGTGATACAGTGAAGACCTGCTGTATGCCACTGGTCCATGAGTTTGTGTGTATATTGTACTGCATCCTTAACATTTGTGTCTCTGTACCATTTTCTTCATGTGGACATAAATAAATGGTTAAAATGTGTGATGATGATGATGATGATGATGATGATGAGGAGGAGGAGGAGGAGGAAGATGATGATGTGGTGAGTATTGTTCTGGTACCTTCTGCATTGACTTGACGTTGGAGCACTTGTTGCTGCCCGTGGGTCTGGAACCGGGGGGGCAAATAGTGGTCACGTTTACCCAGAACCGATGGGCGTGCCTGTGGTCCACCGTCACCTCCAGCTCCACCTCAGACAGCAGCTTCTGGAAGGGGAGGAGGGGGGGAGGGGGCACACTCCGTCAGGTGGAGGACAAGAGGATGGAGGGAGGAGTGTATGTGTGTGTGTGTGTGTGAGTGTGAAGGAGAGAGAATAACGGGACAGAGGTGAGAGAGAGAGAGAGAAAAGTGTAAATAGGCAGAGTAAACAAGGGAGGAGAAAGGAGACAGAGAAGTGTAAACAGACTGAATAAACAAGGATAAAAGAGAGAGAGAGAGAGAGAGAGAGGGAGAGAGAGAGAGGGAAATAGAGAGCAACAATAGCAAAGGGGAAGAGAATGAAGAAGGAGAGACAGGAAGGGTTGAGAGACACATAAAGAGAGAGAGAGAGAGATAGAGAGAGAGAGAGAAACATAAGCCAGAGAGAGAAAAGGAGTACAAAGGAGACAAGGATAGAAGTGAGCAACGGTGTGAGAGAGTTATGAAACACTGAGAGGAGAAGCTGGATAGAGAGAGAGAACGAGAGCACTGGACTAAGAACAGGCAGACGACAGAACATGCAAATCACTGGAACACAGCACTAGAAAGAGCCCATTGTCTCAGCCCATAAGCCCTCTAGTTAGAACCCAAGGTTATCAAACAAGACAAGCCGGGTAAGAGACAAAAAAAGCACTAGAACGCCTAAAAATAGGCTGCTTTGTGTTGCTGGGTAATGATTTGGATGTGCAGGCCGCACCGGCGCAGTGATACGAACTCATTAATAATACTCCTCTCTGTTCTCGCTGTTTCTTCTGGGCTTGGTGGGGTTTTTTGCAGGGTCCGGTGGAGGGACAATGGATTGTTGTGCCTCCGAACAGATTAGTGCTCTGCAAAGCCTCCAGTGTGCCAGCAAAACTTCCCCCGTGCTTTTCCCTGACGTTTCCAACGGTCTCTGTGTGACTGGTGCACTTCTTTTGTA